>NW_026600438.1:157647-167647 GCF_029448725.1 Salvelinus fontinalis | reverse complement strand
TGTCCCAAACAAAGCATCGATATATAACATTTCCCAGATCACTGTCCCAAACAAAGCATCAATGTATAACATTTCCCAGATCACTGTCCCAAACAAAGCATCGATATATAACATTTCCCAGATCACTGTCCCAAACAAAGCTTCAATATATAACATTTCCCAGATCACTGTCCCAAACAAAGCATCAATATATAACATTTCCCAGATCACTGTCCCAAACAAAGCATCAATATAGTATATATAACATTTCCCAGATCACTGTCCCAAACAAAGCATCGATATATAACATTTCCCAGATCACTGTCCCAAACAAAGCATCAATATATAACATTTCCCAGATCACTGTCCCAAACAAAGCATCAATATATAACATTTCCCAGCAGGATGTGAACCTAACAGGTGGAGGCCTGGGGTGGTGGAGGGAGCTAGAAGCCAACACATACTAGCAGTAGTAGCAGGATGTGAACCTAACACGTGGAGGCCTGGGGTGGTGGAGGGAGCTAGAAGCCAACACATACTAGCAGTAGTAGCAGGATGTGAACCTAACATGTGGAGGGAGCTAGAAGCCTACACATACTAGCAGTAGTAGCAGGATGTGAACCTAACAGGAGGAGGGAGCTAGAAGCCAACACATACTAGCAGTAGTAGAAAGAGGAGGAAGGGAAGCTCTACGAAGGTTCCACAATAGTACATGTTGGTAGATAGAAGGTGCTCTTTGGTAAAAGGGGTGAATTGGTCATCAAAAAGAAAGGAGGACCAAGACACTCTTTATATAATTAATTAAAATGCCTTTATTAGTATGGCATGTTCAACAGAAACAACGTTTTTTAAAAACCGACGCGTTTCGGCTGCATGGCCTTCGTCAGGGAGTACTAGCAGTAGTAGCAGGATGTGTGTGAGCACAAACCAGTCAGCTTATTGATAAATCAAACTGCCAAATAAAGGTAGGCGTGATTGTTATGAGCATCTAATTGGTTGTTACTGATTGTTACAAGCATCTAATTGGTGCAATGTCAGCTGATGAGTCAAATGAGGCGGGTGCTCGGGTTCCCTTTCTGAACTGGTTTTATCTGCTTGTGTTGATGACGTTCTTCATATTAACCTCTATGTTCTTCACTTCGGCCCACTACATCTTCCGGTTGGGATTCATTTGAGCTCAATAAAGTTTTTTTTTTTTTATCTCAATATCAAATTATTTCTGAGTAGCAATTAAGTTCCTTACCGGGATTGTTTTCAATGAATATGGTCATAAAGAAACTAAAATAGTTTCTTGGCAATAAAATGCAATTTCTCATGTAAGAGTTATGCCAGGACTGTGTGGGAGTGGTCTGAGAGAGAGGGGCGTAATTGGAGGAGCCTGATGGGGAGGGATGTGTAACCTGTAAAGTAGCTGCTATTGGCCGAGAGGAGGGAAAACTCTCTTTGTTATTGGTCTATTAAACCTGGGTGGGCTTTAAGGGTCCAAAAATCCCACCTAGCCAAACAAGACGACAATTCAGTCTATCTTTATCAAACAGCTCTGGACTAAAAGGGCATTATCATAGTTTTCACAATTTCACAGTATTATTCCAACCTCATTGTGTAGAAATATATTTATATAAATCATAGGAATATCAGCTTTTTTTTTGGGACAGCACTTGCTCTTTAAAAAGCTGTGAAAGGCATTAGTTGGAATTATTACTGTTACTGACATCAAAGATGGCGGTCGGGGGGAGGGGGGGGGGTGTTGGAGGACTGGCTTCATCTCATGATGGAGCGTCAATGTAATGTGTGGTATACTGTATCCTGTTGTGTGTGCCGTCAATACAGGTGAGTTTGACTTTTTTATACTTGAGAGTTTGCGTTGTTCTTTTACAGGGCATCAAAAGAAAAGGCCTGCAGCAAAGTTTTTGCCTCATCAAACGCTTCATTGTAAAACTGTTTAGAGCCAGGTGTTAGAGGAAATGTGCCCAGGGGTGATTGGGTAAAGCTTTTATTTTTACAGTCCGCTAATTATATTGAATTGACATATCAAACGTTATTGTACAAAGCGTGATTAAATAGTTATTACATAATTACTACTTAAGAATAATTTCAAGGTCCTATGAGAAATAAAGATGAAGAATTATAAAGTCGTTTTATTAATAAAATATAAATACATAAAAAATAAACATACGTTATTCTACCAAATGTGACGATGCCGAATCCGATCTTCAGACCAAGATGGTCCTACCTTTCCAAGCGATTCTTTACAAATACAGGAGACAATTCTGTTCCATACAAGTGGAGCTCCGTCCTGCTATGATATGCTTCACAGAATTAAAATGAATCAAAAGGTACAATTCAACAACAAACTGTTTTCCTGTCCTCAAATTGACTGGGGCCAGCAAATCTCCTTTTGTCAAATTAACTGGGGCCAGCAAATCTCCTGTCCTCAAATTAACTGGGGCCAGCAAATCTCCTGGTGTCAAAATGACTGGGGCCAGCAAATCTCCTGGTGTCAAATTAACTGGGGCCAGCAAATCTCCTGGTGTCAAAATGACTGGGGCCAGCAAATCTCCTGGTGTCAAAATGACTGGGGCCAGCAAATCTCCTGTCCTCAAATTAACTGGGGCCAGCAAATCTCCTGGTGTCAAATTAACTGGGGCCAGCAAATCTCCTGGTGTCAAAATGACTGGGGCCAGCAAATCTCCTGGTGTCAAATTAACTGGGGCCAGCAAATCTCCTGGTGTCAAAATGACTGGGGCCAGCAAATCTCCTGTCCTCAAATTAACTGGGGCCAGCAAATCTCCTGGTGTCAAAATGACTGGGGCCAGCAAATCTCCTGGTGTCAAAATGACTGGGGCCAGCAACTCTCCTGTCCTCAAATTAACTGGGGCCAGCAAATCTCCTGTCCTCAAATTAACTGGGGCCAGCAACTCTCCTGTCCTCAAATTAACTGGGGCCAGCAAATCTCCTGTCCTCAAATTAACTGGGGCCAGCAACTCTCCTGTCCTCAGATTAACTGGGGCCAGCAACTCTCCTGTTGTCAAATTGGCTGTGGCCAGCAAATCTCCTGTTGTCAAATTGACTGGGGCCAGCAAATCTCCTGTTCTTAAAATAACTGGGGCCAGCAAATCTCCTGTTGTCAAATTAACTGGGGCCAGCAAATCTCCTGTTCTTAAATTAACTGGGGCCAGCAAATCTCCTGTTGTCAAATTAACTGGGGACAGCAAATCTCCTGTCGTCAAATTAACTGGGGCCAGCAAATCTCCTGTTGTCAAATTAACTGGGACCAGCAACTCTCCTGTCCTCAAATTAACTGGGGCCAGCAAATCTCCTGTTGTCAAATTAACTGGGGCCAACAAATCTCCTGTCCCCAAATTAACTGGGGCCAGCAAATCTCCTGTTGTCAAATTAACTGGGGCCAGCAAATCTCCTGTTGTCAAATGTAATGGTTCGTCGTTGAATTGACTACAAGCGATGTTCTGCCAATAGGAAGGCTGCAACACTAGAATGCATGGTGAAATCACATCATTCCACTGTTACTGTAGATGAAGGGTTCTTCACAAATGTTCAGCCTGGGACCAATATGAGAAATTCAGTGTTTTCCTGAGACCCAAGATCATGTAAACATGTCCCCTTGTTTGGTGGAGACCACGTCATTAGATAAACATTTTAGTGGCCCCTCGTCTTGACAGGGGAGAGAAAACAAGTTAGTTTCCTGCAATTCTACGGATGTTGTGTCATAGTTATTAGTTTGTGGTCTCACGGGACATAAGCTATGATTTCATCCATAAAAAAAAATTGAATAAAGGAATTAAATAAATACACATTCTTCCAAATAGGACGCTATATCGTATCCCATCTTCAGACCAAACCCTGATGGTATCCCATTCAACACATGGGCTCTACTCTGCCATTCCCCGTGACATTCTGTATAACAGTATCCTGACGTTATTCCTTCAAGGGTATATTTGTACAGATGTTGTTGAGAAAGAGACGTGAGCAAACAAGGCTTGTCACTGTCTGTCTCCTGGGTGCCCAACAGCTGTCCCAGTCTGCTAGCAGGAGACAGGAAGGAAGAGGAGGAGGAGGAGGAGGAGGAGGAGGAAGAGGAGGGAGGAGGAGGAGGAGGAGGAGGGAGGAGGAGGAGGAGGAGGAGGAGGAGGAAGAGGAGGGAGGAGGAGGAGGAGGAGGAGGAGGGAGGAGGAGGGATGACGTGAAGAGACAGGAAGAGGAGAAGGAGGTGAAGAGGGGGAGGAGGAGGGAGGAGGTGAAGAGGAAGAGGAGGATGAGGAAGAAGTGGAGGAGGAGGAGGAGGGGGGAGATGAAGAGACAGGAAGAAGAGGAGAAGAGAGGAGGTGAAGAGACAGGAGGAGGAGGAGGGAGGAGGTGAAGAGGAGGAGGAGGAGTAGGAGGAGGGGGGAGGTGAAGAGGCAGGAGGAAGAGGACTATTGGGAGAGGCATGAGCAGGAAAAGCAACAAGATCTTATAGTTTTACCAGTTTAACTTCTGATTCTGACGTTTATACACATTTCTGCAAAACATCAAATGTTGAAGTCTCTCCAAATGTCACATTTCTATGGTTAAGTTTGGGACAGGGTTTCCAACAGAAACAACACGACAGGTTAGTTAATTCTGAATGGTGAAGGTAAGGGTTAAGGTTTAGGATAGGAGGAGGAGGAAGAGGAGGAGGAGGAGGAAGAAGAGGAGGAAGAGGAGGAAGAGGAGGAGGAGGAGGAAGAGGAGGTGGATGAGGAGGAGGAGGAGGAGAAAGATGAGGAGGAGGAGGAGGAGGAGGTGGAGGAGGAGGAGGAGGAAGAGAATGAGGAGGAGGAGGAAGAGGAGGAGGATGATGAGGAGGAGGTGGAGGAGGAAGAGGAGGGGGACGAGGAAGAGGAGGAGGAATAGGAGGTGGAGGAGGAGGAAGATGAGGAGGAGGCGAGGAGGAGGAGGAGGAAGAGAATGAGGAGGAGGAGGAGGAGGAGGTGGAGGAGGAAGAGGAGGGGGAGGAGGACTAGGAGGAGGAAGAGGAGGAGGAGTAGGTGGAGGAGGAAGATGAGGAGGGGGAGGAGGAGGAAGAGGAGGAAGAGGAAGAGGAGGAGGAAGATAGAGGAGGAGGAGGAGATGGAGGAGGAGGAGGAGGAGGAGGACCTGACCTTTAGACAGTTTGTTTCTGAGTCTCTGTATCCTGTTCCTGACCTTTGACAGTTTGTTTCTGAGTCTCTATATCCTGTTCCTGACCTTCAGACAGTTTGTTTCTGAGTCTCTATTTCCTGTTCCTGACCTTTGACAGTTTGTCTCTGAGTCTCTATATCCTGTTCCTGACCTTCAGACAGTTTGTTTCTGAGTCTCTATATCCTGTTCCCGACCTTCAGACAGGTTGTGGTCCTGTCATAGGACAATGCTTATGAAATTCAGTAAAGGTCACAGTACACACACACACACACACACACACACACACACACACACACACACACACACACACACACACACACACACACACACACACACAAACACACACACACACACACACACACACACACACACACACACACACACACACACACACACACATCACACACACACACACACACACACACACACACACACACACACACACACACACACACACACACACACTAATTGGCTTTTCAGCTCACCTGGGTTATCTGGACCTAATCATTGGTCAACTGCCTCATCTTCCATAGCAACAAGCTCTGTTACCATGCCACCAAACACAACTGTAATTATCATATAACCACCGCCTGTGGCGATGGCATCTCCATCTCACTTGTCTGTAAGTGAGTGCCCAATTGAGTGAATGAGGGAGAGATACAGTGGAAGTGTACCAGAGAGAGGGATAATGACATGGATCAAGATACAGAGAGACACAGAGAGAGAGAGATACCGAGAGAGAGAGACATATAGTTGATAGTTGCAGAGGTGAAAAGTGAGCAAGAGAAAGTGTCAGTGTGATGAGGACTGAGGAGTGTTGAGGACTGAGGAGAGGAGAGGACTGAGGAGTGATGAGAGCACTGAGGAGAGGAAAGGACTGAGGAGAAGAGAGGATTGAGGAGAGGACTGATGAGTGATGAGAGGACTGAGGAGTGATGTGAAGACTGGGGAGTGATGAGAGGACTGAGGAGAGGAGAGGACTGAGGAGTGATGAGAGGATTGAGGAGAGGACTGAGGAGTGATGAGAGGACTGAGGAGTGATGAGAGGACTGAGGAGAGGAGAGGACTGAGGAGTGATGAGAGCACTGAGGAGAGGAAAGGACTGAGGAGTGATGAGAGCACTGAGGAGAGGAGAGGACTGAGGAGTGATGAGAGGATTGAGGAGAGGACTGAGGACTGATAAGAGGACTGAGGAGTGATGTGAAGACTGAGGAGTGATGAGAGGACTGAGGAGAGGAGAGGACTGAGGAGTGATGAGAGGACTGAGGAGAGGACGAGGACTGAGGAGAGGAGATAACTGAGGAGAGGAGAGATCTGAGGAGTGATCAGAGGACTGAGGAGAGGAGAGACTGGAGGAGTGATGAGAGGACTGAGGAGAGGAGAGGACTGAGGAGAGGACTGAGGAGAGGACTGAGGGGGATGAGAGCACTGAGGAGAGGAAAGGATTGAGGAGAGGAGAGGACTGAGGAGTGATGAGAGGGACTGAGGAGAGGAGAGGACTGAGGAGAGGAGATAACTGAGGAGGTGATCAGAGGACTGAGGAGAGGAGAGACCGGAGGAGTGATGAGAGGACTGAGGAGAGGAGAGGACTAAGGAGAGGAGAGGACAGAGGAGAGAACAGAGGACTGAGGAGTGATGCGAGCACTGAGGAGAGGAAAATACTTAGGAGAGGAGAGGACTAGAGGGAGTGATGAGAGGACTTAGGAGTGATGAGAGGACTTGAGGAGAGGAGAGGACCTGAGGAGTGATGAGAGGACTGAGGAGAGGACTGAGAGGACTGAGGAGAGGTGAAGACTGAAGGGGAGGAGAGGACTGAGGAGTGATGAGAGCACTGAGGAGAGGAAAGGACTGAGGAGAAGAGAGGATTGAGGAGAGGACTGAGGAGTGATGAGAGGACTGAGAGAGGATGAGAGGACTGAGGAGTGATGAGAGGACTGAGGAGAGGACTGAGAGGAAAGGACTGAGGAGAGGACTGAGGAGAGGAGAGGACTGAGGAGTGATGAGAGGTCTGAAGAGTGATAAGAGGACGGAGGAGAGAACAGAGGGGAGGAGAGGAGAGAAGACAATAAGGGAGAGGAGAGGAATTGAGTGCATCTCTTCGATGTCCCGCTGGACTGTCTATTCTCTGTGTCCTCAGATCTGTAGCAGGTCAGAGTAGAGGCATCATCGTTGTAACAAAACATATCAACCACTGAACATTAAACTTTCATGGTAAATGGAAAACCCTGTTTCTTATTGTCTTTACAAATGACTTGACAGACGTGTTCCTTTGACTTCCCTGGACAGTTCCTTGAGTGTTTTTCCCTCCCTCCCTCCCTCCCTCCCTATCTCCACCCCCCTCTCCCTCACATCCCTCTCTCTCCTTCTCTCTCTCCACCCCCCTCTCCCTCACATCCCTCTCTCTCCTTCTCTCTCTCCACCCCCCTCTCCCTCACATCCCTCTCTCTCTCCCTCGCTCTCTCCTCTCTCTCCACCCCCCCTCTCCCTGACATCCCTCTCTCTCCTCCCTCCCTCTCTCCTTCTCTCTCTCCACCCCCCCTCTCCCCTGACATCCCTCTCTCTCCCTCCCTCTCTCCTTCTCTCTCTCCACCCCCCTCTCCCTGACGTCCCTCTCCCTCCCTCCTACTCTCTCTCCACCTCCCTCTCTCTGATATCCCTCTCTTTCCTTCCCTCCCTCCTACTCTCTCTCCACACCCCCTCTCGCTGACATCCCCCTCTCTCTCCCTCTCTTGCCAGTGTCGCCACTCTCACTTTCCTTTTCCCTTTTCTTTCCTTGTCCTTCAACTCCCTGTGAAGTGGTGCACTGTCTGGACAAGCGGTATCATCGTGTGTGCGTGCGTGCGTGCGTGTGTGTGTGGGTGCATGTGTGCGTGTGTGCGTGTGTGCGTGTGTGCGCGTGTGTGCGCGTGCGTGCGTGCGTGCGTGTGTGTGTGTTTGTGTGTGTGCGTGCGTACTTGCGTGTGTGTGTGCTTGCCAAGCGGTGGTATAATCCAGGAGAGATCTTGACCTGATATGAAGCTTTAGTTACAAGCCAGTCCAGACATCGTTGTAGGGGGAAATCGCTCAGATCTGGCAACACTGTTCTATTCTACAGCAGGAGGCAGGATCTGGCAACGCAG
This sequence comes from Salvelinus fontinalis, assembly GCF_029448725.1. Taxonomy (NCBI): domain Eukaryota; kingdom Metazoa; phylum Chordata; class Actinopteri; order Salmoniformes; family Salmonidae; genus Salvelinus; species Salvelinus fontinalis. The sequence goes on along the minus strand of NW_026600438.1, from coordinate 159,389 downwards.
CACTGCTCTATTCTAAAGCAGGAGGCAGGATCTTGCAACCCAGTGCTGCTCTATTCTACAGCGGGAGGCTGGATCTGGCAACCCACTGCTGCTCTATTCTACAGCAGGAGGCAGGATCTGGCAACACTGCTCTATTCTACAGCGGGAGGCTGGATCTGGCAACACTGCTCTATTCTACAGCGGGAGGCAGGATCTGGCAACACTGCTCTATTCTACAGCGGGAGGCAGGATCTGGCAACGCAGCACTGCTCTATTCTACAGCGGGAGACAGGATCTGGCAACCCAGCGCTGCTCTATTCTACAGCGGGAGGCAGGATCTGGCACACCAGTGCTGCTCTATTCTACAGCGGGAGGCTGGATCTGGCAACCCAGCGCTGCTCTATTCTACAGCGGGAGGCAGGATCTGGCAACACTGCTCTATTCTACAGCGGGAGGCAGGATCTGGCAACGCAGCACTGCTCTATTCTACAGCGGGAGACAGGATCTGGCAACCCAGCGCTGCTCTATTCTACAGCGGGAGGCTGGATCTGGCAACGCAGCACTGCTCTATTCTACAGCGGGAGGCAGGATCTGGCAACACTGCTCTATTCTACAGCGGGAGGCAGGATCTGGCAACCCAGTGCTGCTCTATTCTACAGCGGGAGGCAGGATCTGGCAACCCAGTGCTGCTCATTCTACAGCAGGAGGCAGGATCTGGCAACCCAGCACGGCTCTATTCTACAGCGGGAGGCTGGATCTGGCAACCCAGCGCTGCTCTATTCAACAGCAGGAGGCAGGATCTGGCAACCCAGTGCTGCTCTATTCTACAGCAGGAGGCAGGATCTGGCAACCCAGTGCTGCTCTATTCTACAGCGGGATGCAGGATCTGGCAACCCAGTGCTGCTCTATTCTACAGCGGGAGAAAGGATCTGGCAACCCAGTGCTGCTCTATTCTACAGCGGGAGGCAGAATCTGGCAACCCAGTGCTGCTCTATTCTACAGCGGGAGGCAGGATCTGGCAACCCAGCGCTGCTCTATTCTACAGCAGGAGGCATGATCTGGCAACCCAGTGCTGCTCTATTCTACAGCGGGAGGCAGGATCTGGCAACCCACTGCTGCTCTATTCTACAGCGGGAGGCAGGATCTGGCAACCCACTGCTGCTCTATTCTACAGCGGGAGGCAGGATCTGGCAACCCACTGCTGCTCTATTCTACAGCGGGAGGCAGGATCTGGCAACCCACTGCTGCTCTATTCTACAGCGGGAGGCAGGATCTGCAACCCCTGCTCTTCAACCGGAGCAGGATCTGCACCCCTGCTCTATTCTACAGCGGGAGGCAGGATCTGGCAACCCACTGCTGCTCTATTCTACAGCGGGAGGCTGGGGTCTGCGTCACTGAAACCAAACAACAATATGATATATTTAGTGTAAAATGGATCCAAACTCCCATCCTTCCTGTGGAGCTGCTTAGTGGCTGTGTTCTATGTGACTCCTATATCCCACAGCATGTAGAGCACTTCTAACCCATAACCCTATGGCCCTGGTCAAAAGTAGTGCACCCTATTCTCTATAGAGCCCTGGTCAAAAGTAGTGCACCCTATTCTCTATAGAGCCCTGGTCAAAAGTAGTGCACCCTATTCTCTATAGGGCCCTGGTCAAAAGTAGTGCACCCTATTCCCTATAGGGCCCTGGTCAAAAGTAGTGCACCCTATTCCCTATAGGGCCCTGGTCAAAAGTAGTGCACCCTATTCCCTATAGGGCCCT
>NW_026600438.1:105000-157148 GCF_029448725.1 Salvelinus fontinalis | reverse complement strand
ACAACTACACAACAACTACACTACAACTACTCTACAACTACAACTACACTACAACTACACTACAACTACACTACAACTACAGATACAACTACACTACAACTACACTACAACTACAGATACAACTACACTACAACTACACTACAACTACAACTACACTACAACTACACAACAACTACACTACAACTACTCTACAACTACAACTACACTACAACTACACTACAACTACACTACAACTACACTACAACTACAACTACACTACAACTACACAACAACTACACTACAACTACTCTACAACTACAACTACACTACAACTACAACTACACTACAACTACACTACAACTACACTACAACTACACTACAACTACAGATACAACTACAACTACACAACAACTAAACTACAACTACACTACAACTACACTACACTACAACTACACCACAACTACACGAAACCTACACAACAACTACAACTACACAACAACTACACCACAACTACAACTACAACTACAACTACACTACAACTACACTACGACTACACTACAACTACAACTACACTACAACTACACAACAACTACACTACAACTACACTACACTACAACTACACCACAACTACACGAAACCTACACAACAACTACAACTACACAACAACTACACCACAACTACAACTACAACTACAACTACACTACAACTACACTACAACTACACTACAACTACAACTACACTACAACTACACTACAACTACACTACACTACAACTACACTACAACTACACTACAACTACACTACAACTACACTACAACTACACTACAACTACAACTACACTACAACTACAGATACAACTACAACTACACAACAACTAAACTACAACTACACTACAACTACACTACACTACAACTACACCACAACTACACTACACCTACACTACAACTACACTACACTACAACTACAACTACACTACAACCACACTACAACTACACTACAACTACACTACAACTACACTACAACTACACTACAAGTACAACTACACTACAACTACACTACACTACACTACAACTACACTACAACCACACTACAACTACACTACAACTACACTACAACTACACTACAACTACACTACACTACAACAACACTACAACTACACTACACTACACTACAGCTACAACTACACTACAACTACACTACAACTACACTACAACTACAACTACACTACAACTACACTACAACTACACTACAACTACAACTACACTACAACTACACTACAACTATACTACAACTACACCACAGCTACACTGAAACTACACTACAACTATACTACACCACAACTACACTACAACTACACCACAACTACACTACAACTACACTACACTACAACTACACTACAACTACACTACACTACAACTATACTACACTACAACTACACTAAACCTACACTACACTACACTACAACTACACTACACTACACTACAACTACACTACACTACAACTATACTACAGCTATACTACACTACAACTATACTACAACTACACTACAACTACACTACAACTACACTACAACTACAACTACACTACAACTACACTACACTACACTACAACAACACTACAACTACAACTACACTACAACTACACTACAACTACAACTACACTACAACTACACTACAACTACACTACAACTACAACTACACTACAACTACACTACAACTACAACTACAACTACACTACAACTATACTACAACTACACCACAGCTACACTGAAACTACACTACAACTATACTACACCACAACTACACTACAACTACACCACAACTACACTACAACTACACTACACTACAACTACACTACAACTACACTACACTACACTACAACTATACTACACTACAACTACACTAAACCTACACTACACTACACCACAACTACACTACAACTACAACTACACTACAACTACAGATACAACTACAACTACACTACAACTACACTACAACTACACAACAACTAAACTACAACTACACTACAACTACACTACACTACAACTACACCACAACTACACTACACCTACACTACAACTACACTACACTACAACTACAACTACACTACAACCACACTACAACTACACTACAACTACACTACAACTACACTACAACTACACTACAAGTACAACTACACTACAACTACACTACACTACACTACAACTACACTACAACCACACTACAACTACACTACAACTACACTACAACTACACTACAACTACACTACACTACAACAACACTACAACTACACTACACTACACTACAACTACAGCTACACTACAACAACACTACAACTACACTACAACTACAACTACACTACAACTACACTACAACTACACTACACTACAACTACACTACAACTACACTACACTACAACTACACTACAACTACACTACACTACACTACAACTACACTACAACCACACTACAACTACACTACAACTACACTACAACTACACTACAAGTACAACTACACTACAACTACACTACACTACACTACAACTACACTACAACCACACTACAACTACACTACAACTACACTACAACTACACTACAACTACACTACAACTACAACTACACTACAACTACACTACAACTACAACCACAACTACACTACAACTATACTACAACTACACCACAGCTACACTGAAACTACACTACAACTATACTACACCACAACTACACTACAACTACACCACAACTACACTACAACTACACTACACTACAACTACACTATAACTACACTACACTACAACTATACTACACTACAACTACACTAAACCTACACTACACTACACTACAACTACACTACACTACACTACAACTACACTACACTACAACTATACTACAGCTATACTACACTACAACTATACTACAACTACACTACAACTACACTACAACTACACTACAACTACAACTACACTACACTACAACTACACTACACTACAACTACAACTACACTACAACCACACTACAACTACACTACAACTACACTACAACTACAACTACACTACAACTACACTACAACTACAACTACACTACAACTACACTACAACTACAACTACACTACAACTACACTACAACTACACTACAACTACAACTACACTACAACTACACTACAACTACAACTACAACTACACTACAACTATACTACAACTACACCACAGCTACACTGAAACTACACTACAACTATACTACACCACAACTACACTACAACTACACCACAACTACACTACAACTACACTACACTACAACTACACTACAACTACACTACACTACACTACAACTATACTACACTACAACTACACTAAACCTACACTACACTACACTACAACTACACTACACTACACTACAACTACACAACACTACAACTATACTACAGCTATACTACACTACAACTATACTACAACTACACTACAACTACACTACAACTACACTACAACTGCACTACAACTACACTACACTACAACTACACTACAACTACAGATACAACTACACTACAACTACAACTACACTACAACTACACTACAACTACACTACAACTACACTACAACTACACTACACTATAACTACACTAAAACTACAACTACACTAGAACTACTCTACAACTACACTACAACTACACTACACTACAACTACACTGCAACTACACTACACTACAACTATACTACAACTACACTACAACTACACTACAACTACACTACACTACAACTACACTACAACTACACTACAACTACACTACAACTACAACTACACTACACTACAACTACACTACACTACAACTACACTACAACTACACTACACTACAACTACACTACAACTACACTACAACTACACTACAACTACAACTACACTACACTACAACTACACTACACCACAACTACACTACAACTACACTACAACTACACTACAACTACACTACACTACACTACAACTACACTACACTACACTACACTACAACTACACTACACTACAACTACACTACAACTACACTACAACTACAACTACAGATACATCTACAAATACAATACAACAACACTGCAACTACAACTACAACTACACTACAGCTACAACTACAACTACAGATACATCTACAAATACAATACAACTACAACTACACTACAACTACACTACAACTACAGATACAACTACACTACAAGTACAACTACACTACAACTACACTACACTACACTACAACTACACTACAACCACACTACAACTACACTACAACTACACTACAACTACACTAAAACTACACTACACTACAACAACACTACAACTACACTACACTACACTACAACTACAACTACACTACAACTACACTACAACTACACTACAACTACAACCACAACTACACTACAACTATACTACAACTACACCACAGCTACACTGAAACTACACTACAACTATACTACACCACAACTACACTACAAATACACCACAACTACACTACAACTACACTACACTACAACTACACTACAACTACACTACACTACAACTATACTACACTACAACTACACTAAACCTACACTACACTACACTACAACTACACTACACTACACTACAACTACACTACACTACAACTATACTACAGCTATACTACACTACAACTATACTACAACTACACTACAACTACACTACAACTACACTACAACTACAACTACACTACAACTACACTACACTACACTACACTACAACAACACTACAACTACAACTACACTACAACTACACTACAACTACAACTACACTACAACTACACTACAACTACACTACAACTACAACTACACTACAACTACACTACAACTACACTACAACTACAACTACACTACAACTACACTACAACTACAACTACAACTACACTACAACTATACTACAACTACACCACAGCTACACTGAAACTACACTACAACTATACTACACCACAACTACACTACAACTACACCACAACTACACTACAACTACACTACACTACAACTACACTACAACTACACTACACTACACTACAACTATACTACACTACAACTACACTAAACCTACACTACACTACACTACAACTACACTACACTACACTACAACTACACAACACTACAACTATACTACAGCTATACTACACTACAACTATACTACAACTACACTACAACTACACTACAACTACACTACAACTGCACTACAACTACACTACACTACAACTACACTACAACTACAGATACAACTACACTACAACTACAACTACACTACAACTACACTACAACTACACTACACTAGAACTACACTAAAACTACAACTACACTAGAACTACACTACAACTACACTACAACTACACTACACTACAACTACACTACACTACAACTACACTGCAACTACACTACACTACAACTATACTACAACTACACTACAACTACACTACAACTACACTACACTACAACTACACTACAACTACACTACAACTACACTACAACTACAACTACACTACACTACAACTACACTACACTACAACTACACTACAACTACACTACACTACAACTACACTACAACTACACTACAACTACACTACAACTACAACTACACTACACTACAACTACACTACACTACAACTACACTACAACTACACTACAACTACACTACACTACAACTACACTACACTACACTACAACTACACTACACTACACTACACTACAACCACACTACACTACAACCACACTACAACCACACTACAACTACACTACAACTACACTACAACTACACTACAACTACACTACAACTACAACTACACTACAACTACACTACAACTACAACCACAACTACACTACAACTATACTACAACTACACCACATCTACACTGAAACTACACTACAACTATACTACACCACAACTACACTACAACTACACCACAACTACACTACAACTACACTACACTACAACTACACTACAACTACACTACACTACAACTATACTACACTACAACTACACTAAACCTACACTACACTACACTACAACTACACTACACTACACTACAACTACACTACACTACAACTATACTACAGCTATACTACACTACAACTATACTACAACTACACTACAACTACACTACAACTACACTACAACTACAACTACACTACAACTACACTACACTACAACTACAACTACACTACAACCACACTACAACTACACTACAACTACACTACAACTACAACTACACTACAACTACACTACAACTACAACTACACTACAACTACACTACAACTACACTACAACTACAACTACACTACAACTACACTACAACTACACTACAACTACAACTACACTACAACTACACTACAACTACAACTACAACTACACTACAACTATACTACAACTACACCACAGCTACACTGAAACTACACTACAACTATACTACACCACAACTACACTACAACTACACCACAACTACACTACAACTACACTACACTACAACTACACTACAACTACACTACACTACACTACAACTATACTAAACTACAACTACACTAAACCTACACTACACTACACTACAACTACACTACACTACACTACAACTACACAACACTACAACTATACTACAACTATACTACACTACAACTATACTACAACTACACTACAACTACACTACAACTACACTACAACTGCACTACAACTACACTACACTACAACTACACTACAACTACAGATACAACTACACTACAACTACAACTACACTACAACTACACTACAACTACACTACAACTACACTACAACTACACTACACTACAACTACACTAAAACTACAACCATACTACAACCATACTACAACTACACTACAACTACACTACAACTACACTACACTACAACTACACTACAACTACACTACAACTACACTACAACTACAACTACACTATACTACAACTACACTACACTACAACTACACTACAACTACACTACACTACAACTACACTACAACTACACTACAACTACACTACAACTACAACTACACTACACTACAACTACACTACACTACAACTACACTACAACTACACTACAACTACACTACACTACAACTACACTACACTACACTACAACTACACTACACTACACTACACTACAACTACACTACACTACAACTACACTACAACTACACTACAACTACAACTACAGATACATCTACAAATACAATACAACAACACTGCAACTACAACTACAACTACACTACAGCTACAACTACAACTACAGATACATCTACAAATACAATACAACTACAACTACACTACAACTACACTACAACTACAGATACAACTACAACTACACTACACCTACACTACAACTACACTACACTACAACTACAACTACACTACAACCACACTACAACTACACTACAACTACACTACAACTACACTACAACTACACTACAAGTACAACTACACTACAACTACACTACACTACACTACAACTACACTACAACCACACTACAACTACACTACAACTACACTACAACTACACTACAACTACACTACACTACAACAACACTACAACTACACTACACTACACTACAACTACAACTACACTACAACTACACTACAACTACACTACAACTACAACCACAACTACACTACAACTATACTACAACTACACCACAGCTACACTGAAACTACACTACAACTATACTACACCACAACTACACTACAAATACACCACAACTACACTTCAACTACACTACACTACAACTACACTACAACTACACTACACTACAACTATACTACACTACAACTACACTAAACCTACACTACACTACACTACAACTACACTACACTACACTACAACTACACTACACTACAACTATACTACAGCTATACTACACTACAACTATACTACAACTACACTACAACTACACTACAACTACACTACAACTACAACTACACTACAACTACACTACACTACACTACAACAACACTACAACTACAACTACACTACAACTACACTACAACTACAACTACACTACAACTACACTACAACTACACTACAACTACAACTACACTACAACTACACTACAACTACACTACAACTACAACTACACTACAACTACACTACAACTACAACTACAACTACACTACAACTATACTACAACTACACCACAGCTACACTGAAACTACACTACAACTATACTACACCACAACTACACTACAACTACACCACAACTACACTACAACTACACTACACTACAACTACACTACAACTACACTACACTACACTACAACTATACTACACTACAACTACACTAAACCTACACTACACTACACTACAACTACACTACACTACACTACAACTACAACTACACTACACTACAACTACACTACACTACAACTACACTACAACTACACTACACTACAACTACACTACAACTACACTACAACTACACTACAACTACAACTACACTACACTACAACTACACTACACTACAACTACACTACAACTACACTACACTACAACTACACTACACTACACTACAATTACACTACACTACACTACACTACAACTACACTACACTACAACTACACTACAACTACACTACAACTACAACTACACTACAACTACACTACACTACAACTACACTACAACTACACTACAACTACATTACACTACAACTGCACCACAACTACACTACAACTACACTACAACTACACTATAACTACACTACAACTACATTACAACTACACTACAACTACACTACAACTACAACTACACTACAACTACACTACAACTACACTACAGCTACAACTACACTACAACTACACTACAACTACACTACAACTACAACTACAACTACACTACAACTATACTACAACTACACCACAGCTACACTGAAACTACACTACAACTATACTACACCACAACTACACTACAACTACACCACAACTACACTACAACTACACTACACTACAACTACACTACAACTAAACTACACTACACTACAACTATATTACACTACAACTACACTAAACCTACACTACACTACACTACAACTACACTACACTACACTACAACTACACTACACTACAACTATACTACAGCTATACTACACTACAACTATACTACAACTACACTACAACTACACTACAACTACACTACAACTGCACTACACTACACTACACTACAACTACACTACAACTACAGATACAACTACACTACAACTACAACTACACTACAACTACACTACAACTTCACTACACTACACTAGAACTACACTACAACTACAACTACACTAGAACTACACTACAACTACACTCCAACTAAACTACAACTACACTACACTACAACTACACACACTACAACTACACTGCAACTACACTACACTACAACTATACTACAACTACACTTCAACTACACTACACTACACTACACTACAACTACACTACAATTACAACTACACTACAACTACACTACACTACAACTACACTACAACTACACTACAACTACATTACACTACAACTGCAGATACAACTACACTACAACTACAACTACACTACAACTACACTACAACTACTCTACAACTACACTACACTAGAACTACACTACAACTACAACTACACTAGAACTACACTAGAACTACACTACAACTACACTACAACTACACTACAACTACACTACAAATACACTACACTACAACTACACTAAAACTACACTACACCTACACTACACTACAACTACACTACACTACACTACACTACAACTACACTAAAACTACAATACAACTACACTACACTACAACTACACTACACTACACTACACTACAACTACACTACACTACAACTACACTACAACTACAACTACACTACAACTACACTACACTACAACTACACTACAACTGCACTACAACTACACTACAACTACACTACAACTACACTACAACTACACTACAACTACACTACAACTACACTCCACTACACTACAACAACACTACAACTACACTACAACTACACTACAACTACACTCCACTACACTACACTACACTACACTACACTACAACTACACTACAACTACACTACACTACACTACAACTACACTACACTAGACTACAACTACACTACAACTACAACTACACTACACTACAACTACACTACAACTACACTACAACTGCACCACAACTACAACTACACTACAACTACACTACAACTACACTACAACTACACTACAACCACACTACACTACAAAAATACTACAACTACACTACAACCACACTACACTACACTACAACTACACTACAACTACACTACACTACAACTACACTACACTACAACTACACTACACTACAACTACAACAACACTACAACTACACTACAACTACACTACAACTACACTACAACTACACTACAACTACAACTACACTACAACTACACTACACTACACTACAACAACACTACACTACACTACAACTACACTACAACTACACTACAACTACACTACAACTACACTACAACTACAACTACACTACAACTACACTACACTACACTACAACAACACTACACTACAACTACAACTACACTACAACTACACTACAACTACACTACAACTACAACTACACTACAACTACACTACAACTACACTACAACTACAACTACAACTACACTACAACTACACTACAACTACAACTACACTACAACTACACTACACTGCAATTACACTACAACTACAACTACACTACAACTACACTACAACTACACTACACTATAACTACACTACAACACAACTACACTACAACTACACTAAAACTACACTACACTACAACTACACTGCAACTACAACTACACTACAACTACACTACAACTACACTGCAACTACAACTACAACTACACTACACTACACTATAGATACAGTTACAACTACAGATACAGCTACAACTACACTACACTATAGATACAGCTACAACTACAGATACAGCTACAACTACAACTACAGATACAGATACAACTACACTACACTATAGATACAGCTACAACTACAGATACAGCTACAACTACAACTACACTATAGATACAGCTACAACTACAGATACAGCTACAACTATAACTACACTATAGATACAGCTACAACTACACTACACTATAGATACAACTACAACTATAGATACAGCTACAACTACAACTACACTATAGATACAGCTACAACTACAACTACACTATAGATACAGCTACAACTACAACTACACTATAGATACAGCTACAAATACAGATACAGCTACAACTACACTACACTATAGATACAGCTACAACTACACTACACTATAGATACAGCTACAGCTACAGATACAGATACAACTACAGATACAGCTACAGCTACAGCTACACTACACTATAGATACAGCTACAACTACAGATACAACTACAACTGCAACTACACTACACTACACTATAGATACAGCTACAACTACAGATACAGCTACAACTACACTACACTATAGATACAACTACAACTACACTACACTATAGATACAGCTACAACTACACTACACTATAGATACAACTACAACTATAGATACAGCTACAACTACAACTACAGATACAGCTACAACTACAACCTCACTATAGATACAGCTACAACTACACTACACTATAGATACAGCTACAACTACAGATACAGCTACAACTATAACTACACTATAGATACAGCTACAACTACACTATAGATACAACTACAACTACACTATAGATACAGCTACAGATACAGATACAGCTACAACTACACTATAGATACAGCTACAGCTACAACTACACTATAGATACAGCTACAGCTACAACCACACTACACTATAGATACAGCTACAACTACAGATACAGCTACAACTATAAGTACACTATAGATACAGCTACAGTTACAGATACAGCTACAACTATAACTACACTATAGATACAGCTACAACTACAACAACACTACAGCTACAGCTACAGATACAGATAGAGCTACAACTACAACTACACATCAACTACACTATAGATACAGCTACAGCTACAACTATAGATACAGCTACACCTACAGATACAGCTACACTACAGCTACAGCTACAGATACAGATAGAGCTACAACTACAACTACACATCAACTACACTATAGATACAGCTACAGCTACAACTACAACTACAACTACAACTACACTATAGATACAGCTACAGCTACAACTACAACTACAACTACAACTACACTATAGATACATCTACAGCTACAACTACACTATAGATACAGCTACAACTACAGCTACACTATAGATACAGCTACAACTACAGCTACAGCTACAACTACACATCAACTACACTATAGATACATCTACAGCTACAACTACACTATAGATACAGCTACAACTACAGCTACAGCTACAACTACACATCAACTACACTATAGATACAGCTACAACTACAGATACAGCTACAACTACAACTACAGATACAAGTACAACTACACTATAGATACAGCTACAACTACAACTACACTACAGCTACAGCTACAGATACAGATAGAGCTACAAATACAACTACAACTACACATCAACTACACTATAGATACAGCTACAGCTACAACTACACTACAGCTACAACTACAACTACAACTACACTATAGATACAGATACAGCTACAACTACAGCTACAGCTACAACTACAACTACAATATAGATACAGCTACAGCTACAACTATAGATACAGCTACAACTACAGATACAGCTACAACTATAACTACACTATAGATACCGCTACAGCTACAACTATAGATACAGCTACACCTACAGATACAGCTACAACTATAGATACAGCTACAACTATAACTACACTATAGATACAGCAACAGCTACAACTATAGATACAGCTACAACTACACTATAGATACAGCTACAACTACACTATAGATACAGCTACAGCTACAACTATAAATACAGCTACAACTACAGATACAGCTACAACTATAACTACACTATAGATACAGCTACAGCTACAACTATAGATACAGCTACAGCTACAACTATAAATACAGCTACAACTACAGATACAGCTACAACTATAGATACAGCTACAACTACAACTATAGATACAGCTACAGCTACAACTATAAATACAGCTACAACTACAGATACAACTATAACTACACTACAGATACAGCTACAGCTACAACTATAGATACAGCTACAACTACAACTATAGATACAGCTACAGCTACAACTACACTACAACTACACTACAACTACACTACAACTACAACTACACTACAACTACACTACACTGCAATTACACTACAACTACAACTACACTACAACTACACTACAACTACACTACACTACAACTACACTACAACACAACTACACTACAACTACACTAAAACTACACTACACTACAACTACACTGCAACTACAACTACACTACAACTACACTACAACTACACTGCAACTACAACTACACTACACTACACTATAGATACAGTTACAACTACAGATACAGCTACAACTACACTACACTATAGATACAGCTACAGCTACACTACACTATAGATACAGCTACAACTACAGATACAGCTACAACTATAACTACACTATAGATACAGCTACAACTACAGATACAGCTACAACTATAGATACAGCTACAACTACAACTACAGATACAGCTACAGCTACAACTATAGATACAGCTACAACTACAGATACAACTATAACTACACTACAGATACAGCTTGAACTATAACTACACTATAGATACAGCTACAACTACACTATAGATACAGCTACAACTACACTATAGATACAGCTACAACTACACTATAGATACAGCTACAACTACACTATAGATACAGCTACAACTACAGATACAGCTACAACTACACTACAGATGCAGCTACAACTACACTATAGATACACCTACAACTACACTATAGATACAGCTACAACTACACTATAGATACAGCTACAACTACACTATAGATACAGCTACAACTACAGATACAGCTACAACTACACTATAGATACAGCTACAACTACACTATAGATACACCTACAACTACACTATAGATACAGCTACAACTACACTATAGATACAGCTACAGCTACAACTATAAATACAGCTACAACTACACTATAGATACAGCTACAGCTACAACTATAAATACAACTACAACTATAAATACAGCTACAACTACAGATACAGATACAGCTACAACTATAACTACACTATAGATACAGCTACAGCTACAACTATAGATACAGCTACAGCTACAACTATAAATACAGCTACAACTACAGATACAGCTACAACTATAGATACAGCTACAACTACACTATAGATACAGCTACAACTACACTATAGATACAGCTACAACTATAGATACAGCTACAACTACAACTATAGATACAGCTACAGCTACAACTATAGATACAGCTACAACTACAGATACAACTATAACTACACTACAGATACAGCTACAGCTACAACTATAGATACAGCTACAACTACAACTATAGATACAGCTACAGCTACAACTACACTACAACTACACTACAACTACACTACAACTACAACTACACTACAACTACACTACAACTACACTACACTACAACTACACTACAACACAACTACACTACAACTACACTAAAACTACACTACACTACAACTACACTGCAACTACAACTACACTACAACTACACTACAACTACACTGCAACTACAACTACAACTACACTACACTACACTATAGATACAGCTACAGCTACACTATAGATACAGCTACAGCTACAACTACAACTACACTATAGATACAGCTACAACTACAGATACAGCTACAACTGCAACTACACTACACTACACTATAGATACAGCTACAGCTACAACTATAACTACACTATAGATACAGCTACAACTACAGATACAGCTACAACTGCAACTACACTACACTACACTATAGATACAACTACACTACACTATAGATACAGATACAACTACAGATACAACTACAACTGCAACTACACTACACTACACTACACTACACTATAGATACAGTTACAACTACAGATACAGCTACAACTACAACCTCACTATAGATACAGCTACAACTACACTACACTATAGATACAGTTACAAATACAGATACAGCTACAACTATAACTACACTATAGATACAGCTACAGTTACAGATACAGCTACAACTATAACTACACTATAGATACAGCTACAAATACAGATACAGCTACAACTATAACTACACTATAGATACAGCTACACCTACAACTACAGATACAAGTACAGCTACAACTATAGATACAGCTACAACTACAACTATAGATACAGCTACAGCTACAACTATAGATACAGCTACAACTATAGATACAGCTACAACTACAACTATAGATACAGCTACAGCTACAACTATAAATACAGCTACAACTACAGATACAGCTACAACTATAGATACAGCTACAACTACACTATAGATACAGCTACAACTACACTATAGATACAGCTACAACTACACTAATGATACAGCTACAACTACACTATAGATACAGCTACAACTACAGATACAGCTACAACTACACTACAGATACAGCTACAACTACACTATAGATACACCTACAACTACACTATAGATACAGCTACAACTACACTATAGATACAGCTACAACTACACTATAGATACAGCTACAACTACAGATACAGCTACAACTACACTATAGATACAGCTACAGCTACAACTATAAATATAGCTACAACTACAACTATAGATACAGCTACAACTACAACTACACTATAGATACAGCTACAACTACAGATACAGCTACAACTATAACTACACTATAGATACAGCTACAACTACACTACACTATAGATACAACTACAACTATAGATACAGCTACAACTACAACTACACTATAGATACAGCTACAACTACAACTACACTATAGATACAGCTACAACTACAACTACACTATAGATACAGCTACAAATACAGATACAGCTACAACTACACTACACTATAGATACAGCTACAACTACACTACACTATAGATACAGCTACAGCTACAGATACAGATACAACTACAGATACAGCTACAGCTACAGCTACACTACACTATAGATACAGCTACAACTACAGATACAACTACAACTGCAACTACACTACACTACACTATAGATACAGCTACAACTACAGATACAGCTACAACTACACTACACTATAGATACAACTACAACTACACTACACTATAGATACAGCTACAACTACACTACACTATAGATACAGCTACAACTACAACTACAGATACAGCTACAACTACAACCTCACTATAGATACAGCTACAACTACACTACACTATAGATACAGCTACAACTACAGATACAGCTACAACTATAACTACACTATAGATACAGCTACAACTACACTATAGATACAACTACAACTACACTATAGATACAGCTACAGATACAGATACAGCTACAACTACACTATAGATACAGCTACAGCTACAACTACACTATAGATACAGCTACAGCTACAACCACACTACACTATAGATACAGCTACAACTACAGATACAGCTACAACTATAAGTACACTATAGATACAGCTACAGTTACAGATACAGCTACAACTATAACTACACTATAGATACAGCTACAACTACAACAACACTACAGCTACAGCTACAGATACAGATAGAGCTACAACTACAACTACACATCAACTACACTATAGATACAGCTACAGCTACAACTATAGATACAGCTACACCTACAGATACAGCTACACTACAGCTACAGCTACAGATACAGATAGAGCTACAACTACAACTACACATCAACTACACTATAGATACAGCTACAGCTACAACTACAACTACAACTACAACTACACTATAGATACAGCTACAGCTACAACTACAACTACAACTACAACTACACTATAGATACATCTACAGCTACAACTACACTATAGATACAGCTACAACTACAGCTACACTATAGATACAGCTACAACTACAGCTACAGCTACAACTACAAATCAACTACACTATAGATACATCTACAGCTACAACTACACTATAGATACAGCTACAACTACAGCTACAGCTACAACTACACATCAACTACACTATAGATACAGCTACAACTACAGATACAGCTACAACTACAACTACAGATACAAGTACAACTACACTATAGATACAGCTACAACTACAACTACACTACAGCTACAGCTACAGATACAGATAGAGCTACAAATACAACTACAACTACACATCAACTACACTATAGATACAGCTACAGCTACAACTACACTACAGCTACAACTACAACTACAACTACACTATAGATACAGATACAGCTACAACTACAGCTACAGCTACAACTACAACTACAATATAGATACAGCTACAGCTACAACTATAGATACAGCTACAACTACAGATACAGCTACAACTATAACTACACTATAGATACAGCTACAGCTACAACTATAGATACAGCTACACCTACAGATACAGCTACAACTATAGATACAGCTACAACTATAACTACACTATAGATACAGCAACAGCTACAACTATAGATACAGCTACAACTACACTATAGATACAGCTACAACTACACTATAGATACAGCTACAGCTACAACTATAAATACAGCTACAACTACAGATACAGCTACAACTATAACTACACTATAGATACAGCTACAGCTACAACTATAGATACAGCTACAGCTACAACTATAAATACAGCTACAACTACAGATACAGCTACAACTATAGATACAGCTACAACTACAACTATAGATACAGCTACAGCTACAACTATAAATACAGCTACAACTACAGATACAACTATAACTACACTACAGATACAGCTACAGCTACAACTATAGATACAGCTACAACTACAACTATAGATACAGCTACAGCTACAACTACACTACAACTACACTACAACTACACTACAACTACAACTACACTACAACTACACTACACTGCAATTACACTACAACTACAACTACACTACAACTACACTACAACTACACTACACTACAACTACACTACAACACAACTACACTACAACTACACTAAAACTACACTACACTACAACTACACTGCAACTACAACTACACTACAACTACACTACAACTACACTGCAACTACAACTACACTACACTACACTATAGATACAGTTACAACTACAGATACAGCTACAACTACACTACACTATAGATACAGCTACAGCTACACTACACTATAGATACAGCTACAACTACAGATACAGCTACAACTATAACTACACTATAGATACAGCTACAACTACAGATACAGCTACAACTATAGATACAGCTACAACTACAACTACAGATACAGCTACAGCTACAACTATAGATACAGCTACAACTACAGATACAACTATAACTACACTACAGATACAGCTTGAACTATAACTACACTATAGATACAGCTACAACTACACTATAGATACAGCTACAACTACACTATAGATACAGCTACAACTACACTATAGATACAGCTACAACTACACTATAGATACAGCTACAACTACAGATACAGCTACAACTACACTACAGATGCAGCTACAACTACACTATAGATACACCTACAACTACACTATAGATACAGCTACAACTACACTATAGATACAGCTACAACTACACTATAGATACAGCTACAACTACAGATACAGCTACAACTACACTATAGATACAGCTACAACTACACTATAGATACACCTACAACTACACTATAGATACAGCTACAACTACACTATAGATACAGCTACAGCTACAACTATAAATACAGCTACAACTACACTATAGATACAGCTACAGCTACAACTATAAATACAACTACAACTATAAATACAGCTACAACTACAGATACAGCTACAACTATAACTACACTATAGATCCAGCTACAGCTACAACTATAGATACAGCTACAGCTACAACTATAAATACAGCTACAACTACAGATACAGCTACAACTATAGATACAGCTACAACTACACTATAGATACAGCTACAACTACACTATAGATACAGCTACAACTATAGATACAGCTACAACTACAACTATAGATACAGCTACAGCTACAACTATAGATACAGCTACAACTACAGATACAACTATAACTACACTACAGATACAGCTACAGCTACAACTATAGATACAGCTACAACTACAACTATAGATACAGCTACAGCTACAACTACACTACAACTACACTACAACTACACTACAACTACAACTACACTACAACTACACTACAACTACACTACACTACAACTACACTACAACACAACTACACTACAACTACACTAAAACTACACTACACTACAACTACACTGCAACTACAACTACACTACAACTACACTACAACTACACTGCAACTACAACTACAACTACACTACACTACACTATAGATACAGCTACAGCTACACTATAGATACAGCTACAGCTACAACTACAACTACACTATAGATACAGCTACAACTACAGATACAGCTACAACTGCAACTACACTACACTACACTATAGATACAGCTACAGCTACAACTATAACTACACTATAGATACAGCTACAACTACAGATACAGCTACAACTGCAACTACACTACACTACACTATAGATACAACTACACTACACTATAGATACAGATACAACTACAGATACAACTACAACTGCAACTACACTACACTACACTACACTACACTATAGATACAGTTACAACTACAGATACAGCTACAACTACAACCTCACTATAGATACAGCTACAACTACACTACACTATAGATACAGTTACAAATACAGATACAGCTACAACTATAACTACACTATAGATACAGCTACAGTTACAGATACAGCTACAACTATAACTACACTATAGATACAGCTACAAATACAGATACAGCTACAACTATAACTACACTATAGATACAGCTACACCTACAACTACAGATACAAGTACAGCTACAACTATAGATACAGCTACAACTACAACTATAGATACAGCTACAGCTACAACTATAGATACAGCTACAACTATAGATACAGCTACAACTACAACTATAGATACAGCTACAGCTACAACTATAAATACAGCTACAACTACAGATACAGCTACAACTATAGATACAGCTACAACTACACTATAGATACAGCTACAACTACACTATAGATACAGCTACAACTACACTAATGATACAGCTACAACTACACTATAGATACAGCTACAACTACAGATACAGCTACAACTACACTACAGATACAGCTACAACTACACTATAGATACACCTACAACTACACTATAGATACAGCTACAACTACACTATAGATACAGCTACAACTACACTATAGATACAGCTACAACTACAGATACAGCTACAACTACACTATAGATACAGCTACAGCTACAACTATAAATATAGCTACAACTACAACTATAGATACAGCTACAACTACAACTACACTATAGATACAGCTACAACTACAGATACAGCTACAACTATAACTACACTATAGATACAGCTACAACTACACTACACTATAGATACAACTACAACTATAGATACAGCTACAACTACAACTACACTATAGATACAGCTACAACTACAACTACACTATAGATACAGCTACAACTACAACTACACTATAGATACAGCTACAAATACAGATACAGCTACAACTACACTACACTATAGATACAGCTACAACTACACTACACTATAGATACAGCTACAGCTACAGATACAGATACAACTACAGATACAGCTACAGCTACAGCTACACTACACTATAGATACAGCTACAACTACAGATACAACTACAACTGCAACTACACTACACTACACTATAGATACAGCTACAACTACAGATACAGCTACAACTACACTACACTATAGATACAACTACAACTACACTACACTATAGATACAGCTACAACTACACTACACTATAGATACAGCTACAACTACAACTACAGATACAGCTACAACTACAACCTCACTATAGATACAGCTACAACTACACTACACTATAGATACAGCTACAACTACAGATACAGCTACAACTATAACTACACTATAGATACAGCTACAACTACACTATAGATACAACTACAACTACACTATAGATACAGCTACAGATACAGATACAGCTACAACTACACTATAGATACAGCTACAGCTACAACTACACTATAGATACAGCTACAGCTACAACCACACTACACTATAGATACAGCTACAACTACAGATACAGCTACAACTATAAGTACACTATAGATACAGCTACAGTTACAGATACAGCTACAACTATAACTACACTATAGATACAGCTACAACTACAACAACACTACAGCTACAGCTACAGATACAGATAGAGCTACAACTACAACTACACATCAACTACACTATAGATACAGCTACAGCTACAACTATAGATACAGCTACACCTACAGATACAGCTACACTACAGCTACAGCTACAGATACAGATAGAGCTACAACTACAACTACACATCAACTACACTATAGATACAGCTACAGCTACAACTACAACTACAACTACAACTACACTATAGATACAGCTACAGCTACAACTACAACTACAACTACAACTACACTATAGATACATCTACAGCTACAACTACACTATAGATACAGCTACAACTACAGCTACACTATAGATACAGCTACAACTACAGCTACAGCTACAACTACAAATCAACTACACTATAGATACATCTACAGCTACAACTACACTATAGATACAGCTACAACTACAGCTACAGCTACAACTACACATCAACTACACTATAGATACAGCTACAACTACAGATACAGCTACAACTACAACTACAGATACAAGTACAACTACACTATAGATACAGCTACAACTACAACTACACTACAGCTACAGCTACAGATACAGATAGAGCTACAAATACAACTACAACTACACATCAACTACACTATAGATACAGCTACAGCTACAACTACACTACAGCTACAACTACAACTACAACTACACTATAGATACAGATACAGCTACAACTACAGCTACAGCTACAACTACAACTACAATATAGATACAGCTACAGCTACAACTATAGATACAGCTACAACTACAGATACAGCTACAACTATAACTACACTATAGATACAGCTACAGCTACAACTATAGATACAGCTACACCTACAGATACAGCTACAACTATAGATACAGCTACAACTATAACTACACTATAGATACAGCAACAGCTACAACTATAGATACAGCTACAACTACACTATAGATACAGCTACAACTACACTATAGATACAGCTACAGCTACAACTATAAATACAGCTACAACTACAGATACAGCTACAACTATAACTACACTATAGATACAGCTACAGCTACAACTATAGATACAGCTACAGCTACAACTATAAATACAGCTACAACTACAGATACAGCTACAACTATAGATACAGCTACAACTACAACTATAGATACAGCTACAGCTACAACTATAAATACAGCTACAACTACAGATACAACTATAACTACACTACAGATACAGCTACAGCTACAACTATAGATACAGCTACAACTACAACTATAGATACAGCTACAGCTACAACTACACTACAACTACACTACAACTACACTACAACTACAACTACACTACAACTACACTACACTGCAATTACACTACAACTACAACTACACTACAACTACACTACAACTACACTACACTACAACTACACTACAACACAACTACACTACAACTACACTAAAACTACACTACACTACAACTACACTGCAACTACAACTACACTACAACTACACTACAACTACACTGCAACTACAACTACACTACACTACACTATAGATACAGTTACAACTACAGATACAGCTACAACTACACTACACTATAGATACAGCTACAGCTACACTACACTATAGATACAGCTACAACTACAGATACAGCTACAACTATAACTACACTATAGATACAGCTACAACTACAGATACAGCTACAACTATAGATACAGCTACAACTACAACTACAGATACAGCTACAGCTACAACTATAGATACAGCTACAACTACAGATACAACTATAACTACACTACAGATACAGCTTGAACTATAACTACACTATAGATACAGCTACAACTACACTATAGATACAGCTACAACTACACTATAGATACAGCTACAACTACACTATAGATACAGCTACAACTACACTATAGATACAGCTACAACTACAGATACAGCTACAACTACACTACAGATGCAGCTACAACTACACTATAGATACACCTACAACTACACTATAGATACAGCTACAACTACACTATAGATACAGCTACAACTACACTATAGATACAGCTACAACTACAGATACAGCTACAACTACACTATAGATACAGCTACAACTACACTATAGATACACCTACAACTACACTATAGATACAGCTACAACTACACTATAGATACAGCTACAGCTACAACTATAAATACAGCTACAACTACACTATAGATACAGCTACAGCTACAACTATAAATACAACTACAACTATAAATACAGCTACAACTACAGATACAGATACAGCTACAACTATAACTACACTATAGATACAGCTACAGCTACAACTATAGATACAGCTACAGCTACAACTATAAATACAGCTACAACTACAGATACAGCTACAACTATAGATACAGCTACAACTACACTATAGATACAGCTACAACTACACTATAGATACAGCTACAACTATAGATACAGCTACAACTACAACTATAGATACAGCTACAGCTACAACTATAGATACAGCTACAACTACAGATACAACTATAACTACACTACAGATACAGCTACAGCTACAACTATAGATACAGCTACAACTACAACTATAGATACAGCTACAGCTACAACTACACTACAACTACACTACAACTACACTACAACTACAACTACACTACAACTACACTACAACTACACTACACTACAACTACACTACAACACAACTACACTACAACTACACTAAAACTACACTACACTACAACTACACTGCAACTACAACTACACTACAACTACACTACAACTATACTGCAACTACAACTACAACTACACTACACTACACTATAGATACAGCTACAGCTACACTATAGATACAGCTACAGCTACAACTACAACTACACTATAGATACAGCTACAACTACAGATACAGCTACAACTGCAACTACACTACACTACACTATAGATACAGCTACAGCTACAACTATAACTACACTATAGATACAGCTACAACTACAGATACAGCTACAACTGCAACTACAATACACTACACTATAGATACAACTACACTACACTATAGATACAGATACAACTACAGATACAACTACAACTGCAACTACACTACACTACACTACACTACACTATAGATACAGTTACAACTACAGATACAGCTACAACTACAACCTCACTATAGATACAGCTACAACTACACTACACTATAGATACAGTTACAAATACAGATACAGCTACAACTATAACTACACTATAGATACAGCTACAGTTACAGATACAGCTACAACTATAACTACACTATAGATACAGCTACAAATACAGATACAGCTACAACTATAACTACACTATAGATACAGCTACACCTACAACTACAGATACAAGTACAGCTACAACTATAGATACAGCTACAACTACAACTATAGATACAGCTACAGCTACAACTATAGATACAGCTACAACTATAGATACAGCTACAACTACAACTATAGATACAGCTACAGCTACAACTATAAATACAGCTACAACTACAGATACAGCTACAACTATAGATACAGCTACAACTACACTATAGATACAGCTACAACTACACTAATGATACAGCTACAACTACACTATAGATACAGCTACAACTACAGATACAGCTACAACTACACTACAGATACAGCTACAACTACACTATAGATACACCTACAACTACACTATAGATACAGCTACAACTACACTATAGATACAGCTACAACTACACTATAGATACAGCTACAACTACAGATACAGCTACAACTACACTATAGATACAGCTACAGCTACAACTATAAATACAGCTACAACTACAACTATAGATACAGCTACAACTACAACTACACTATAGATACAGCTACAACTACAGATACAGCTACAACTATAACTACACTATAGATACAGCTACAACTACACTACACTATAGATACAACTACAACTATAGATACAGCTACAACTACAACTACACTATAGATACAGCTACAACTACAACTACACTATAGATACAGCTACAACTACAACTACACTATAGATACAGCTACAAATACAGATACAGTTACAACTACACTACACTATAGATACAGCTACAACTACACTACACTATAGATACAGCTACAGCTACAGATACAGATACAACTACAGATACAGCTACAGCTACAGCTACACTACACTATAGATACAGCTACAACTACAGATACAACTACAACTGCAACTACACTACACTACACTATAGATACAGCTACAACTACAGATACAGCTACAACTACACTACACTATAGATACAACTACAACTACACTACACTATAGATACAGCTACAACTACACTACACTATAGATACAACTACAACTATAGATACAGCTACAACTACAACTACAGATACAGCTACAACTACAACCTCACTATAGATACAGCTACAACTACACTACACTATAGATACAGCTACAACTACAGATACAGCTACAACTATAACTACACTATAGATACAGCTACAACTACACTATAGATACAACTACAACTACACTATAGATACAGCTACAGATACAGATACAGCTACAACTACACTATAGATACAGCTACAGCTACAACTACACTATAGATACAGCTACAGCTACAACCACACTACACTATAGATACAGCTACAACTACAGATACAGCTACAACTATAAGTACACTATAGATACAGCTACAGTTACAGATACAGCTACAACTATAACTACACTATAGATACAGCTACAACTACAACAACACTACAGCTACAGCTACAGATACAGATAGAGCTACAACTACAACTACACATCAACTACACTATAGATACAGCTACAGCTACAACTATAGATACAGCTACACCTACAGATACAGCTACACTACAGCTACAGCTACAGATACAGATAGAGCTACAACTACAACTACACATCAACTACACTATAGATACAGCTACAGCTACAACTACAACTACAACTACAACTACACTATAGATACAGCTACAGCTACAACTACAACTACAACTACAACTACACTATAGATACATCTACAGCTACAACTACACTATAGATACAGCTACAACTACAGCTACACTATAGATACAGCTACAACTACAGCTACAGCTACAACTACAAATCAACTACACTATAGATACATCTACAGCTACAACTACACTATAGATACAGCTACAACTACAGCTACAGCTACAACTACACATCAACTACACTATAGATACAGCTACAACTACAGATACAGCTACAACTACAACTACAGATACAAGTACAACTACACTATAGATACAGCTACAACTACAACTACACTACAGCTACAGCTACAGATACAGATAGAGCTACAAATACAACTACAACTACACATCAACTACACTATAGATACAGCTACAGCTACAACTACACTACAGCTACAACTACAACTACAACTACACTATAGATACAGATACAGCTACAACTACAGCTACAGCTACAACTACAACTACAATATAGATACAGCTACAGCTACAACTATAGATACAGCTACAACTACAGATACAGCTACAACTATAACTACACTATAGATACAGCTACAGCTACAACTATAGATACAGCTACACCTACAGATACAGCTACAACTATAGATACAGCTACAACTATAACTACACTATAGATACAGCAACAGCTACAACTATAGATACAGCTACAACTACACTATAGATACAGCTACAACTACACTATAGATACAGCTACAGCTACAACTATAAATACAGCTACAACTACAGATACAGCTACAACTATAACTACACTATAGATACAGCTACAGCTACAACTATAGATACAGCTACAGCTACAACTATAAATACAGCTACAACTACAGATACAGCTACAACTATAGATACAGCTACAACTACAACTATAGATACAGCTACAGCTACAACTATAGATACAGCTACAACTACAGATACAACTATAACTACACTACAGATACAGCTACAGCTACAACTATAGATACAGCTACAACTACAACTATAGATACAGCTACAGCTACAACTACACTACAACTACACTACAACTACACTACAACTACAACTACACTACAACTACACTACACTGCAATTACACTACAACTACAACTACACTACAACTACACTACAACTACACTACACTACAACTACACTACAACACAACTACACTACAACTACACTAAAACTACACTACACTACAACTACACTGCAACTACAACTACACTACAACTACACTACAACTACACTGCAACTACAACTACACTACACTACACTATAGATACAGTTACAACTACAGATACAGCTACAACTACACTACACTATAGATACAGCTACAGCTACACTACACTATAGATACAGCTACAACTACAGATACAGCTACAACTATAACTACACTATAGATACAGCTACAACTACAGATACAGCTACAACTATAGATACAGCTACAACTACAACTACAGATACAGCTACAGCTACAACTATAGATACAGCTACAACTACAGATACAACTATAACTACACTACAGATACAGCTTGAACTATAACTACACTATAGATACAGCTACAACTACACTATAGATACAGCTACAACTACACTATAGATACAGCTACAACTACACTATAGATACAGCTACAACTACACTATAGATACAGCTACAACTACAGATACAGCTACAACTACACTACAGATGCAGCTACAACTACACTATAGATACACCTACAACTACACTATAGATACAGCTACAACTACACTATAGATACAGCTACAACTACACTATAGATACAGCTACAACTACAGATACAGCTACAACTACACTATAGATACAGCTACAACTACACTATAGATACACCTACAACTACACTATAGATACAGCTACAACTACACTATAGATACAGCTACAGCTACAACTATAAATACAGCTACAACTACACTATAGATACAGCTACAGCTACAACTATAAATACAACTACAACTATAAATACAGCTACAACTACAGATACAGCTACAACTATAACTACACTATAGATCCAGCTACAGCTACAACTATAGATACAGCTACAGCTACAACTATAAATACAGCTACAACTACAGATACAGCTACAACTATAGATACAGCTACAACTACACTATAGATACAGCTACAACTACACTATAGATACAGCTACAACTATAGATACAGCTACAACTACAACTATAGATACAGCTACAGCTACAACTATAGATACAGCTACAACTACAGATACAACTATAACTACACTACAGATACAGCTACAGCTACAACTATAGATACAGCTACAACTACAACTATAGATACAGCTACAGCTACAACTACACTACAACTACACTACAACTACACTACAACTACAACTACACTACAACTACACTACAACTACACTACACTACAACTACACTACAACACAACTACACTACAACTACACTAAAACTACACTACACTACAACTACACTGCAACTACAACTACACTACAACTACACTACAACTACACTGCAACTACAACTACAACTACACTACACTACACTATAGATACAGCTACAGCTACACTATAGATACAGCTACAGCTACAACTACAACTACACTATAGATACAGCTACAACTACAGATACAGCTACAACTGCAACTACACTACACTACACTATAGATACAGCTACAGCTACAACTATAACTACACTATAGATACAGCTACAACTACAGATACAGCTACAACTGCAACTACACTACACTACACTATAGATACAACTACACTACACTATAGATACAGATACAACTACAGATACAACTACAACTGCAACTACACTACACTACACTACACTACACTATAGATACAGTTACAACTACAGATACAGCTACAACTACAACCTCACTATAGATACAGCTACAACTACACTACACTATAGATACAGTTACAAATACAGATACAGCTACAACTATAACTACACTATAGATACAGCTACAGTTACAGATACAGCTACAACTATAACTACACTATAGATACAGCTACAAATACAGATACAGCTACAACTATAACTACACTATAGATACAGCTACACCTACAACTACAGATACAAGTACAGCTACAACTATAGATACAGCTACAACTACAACTATAGATACAGCTACAGCTACAACTATAGATACAGCTACAACTATAGATACAGCTACAACTACAACTATAGATACAGCTACAGCTACAACTATAAATACAGCTACAACTACAGATACAGCTACAACTATAGATACAGCTACAACTACACTATAGATACAGCTACAACTACACTATAGATACAGCTACAACTACACTAATGATACAGCTACAACTACACTATAGATACAGCTACAACTACAGATACAGCTACAACTACACTACAGATACAGCTACAACTACACTATAGATACACCTACAACTACACTATAGATACAGCTACAACTACACTATAGATACAGCTACAACTACATTATAGATACAGCTACAACTACAGATACAGCTACAACTACACTATAGATACAGCTACAGCTACAACTATAAATACAGCTACAACTACAACTATAGATACAGCTACAACTACAACTACACTATAGATACAGCTACAACTATAGATACAGCTACAACTACACTATAGATACAGCTACAGCTACAACTATAAATACAGCTACAACTACACTATAGATACAGCTACAACTACACTATAGATACAGCTACAGCTACAACTATAAATACAACTACAACTATAAATACAGCTACAACTACAACTACAACTACAGATACAGCTACAACTATAACTACACTATAGATACAGCTACAGCTACAACTATAGATACAGCTACAGCTACAACTATAAATACAGCTACAACTACAGATACAGCTACAACTATAGATACAGCTACAACTACACTATAGATACAGCTACAACTACACTATAGATACAGCTACAACTATAGATACAGCTACAACTACAACTATAGATACAGCTACAGCTACAACTATAGATACAGCTACAACTACAGATACAACTATAACTACACTACAGATACAGCTACAGCTACAACTATAGATACAGCTACAACTACAACTATAGATACAGCTACAGCTACAACTACACTACAACTACACTACAACTACACTACAACTACAACTACACTACAACTACACCACAACTACACTACACTACAACTACACTACAACACAACTACACTACAACTACACTAAAACTACACTACACTACAACTACACTGCAACTACAACTACACTACAACTACACTACAACTACACTGCAACTACAACTACACTACAACTACACTACAACTATACTGCAACTACAACTACAACTACACTACACTACACTATAGATACAGTTACAACTACAGATACAGATACAACTACAACTACACTATAGATACAGCTACAACTACAGATACAGATACAGCTACAACTACACTACACTATAGATACAGCTACAACTACAGATACAGCTACAACTATAACTACACTATAGATACAGCTACAACTACACTATAGATACAGCTACAGCTACAACTATAAATACAGCTACAACTACACTATAGATACAGCTACAGCTACAACTATAAATACAGCTACAACTACAGATACAGCTACAACTACACTATAGATACAGCTACAGCTACAACTATAAATACAGCTACAACTACACTATAGATACAGCTACAACTATAGATACAGCTACAACTATAACTATAGATACAGCTACAACTACACTATAGATACAGCTACAACTACACTATAGATACAGCTACAACTACACTATAGATACAGCTACAACTATAACTACACTATAGATACAGCTACAGCTACAACTATAAATACAACTACAACTATAAATACAGCTACAACTACACTATAGATACAGCTACAGCTACAA
Organism: Salvelinus fontinalis; assembly: GCF_029448725.1. Taxonomy (NCBI): domain Eukaryota; kingdom Metazoa; phylum Chordata; class Actinopteri; order Salmoniformes; family Salmonidae; genus Salvelinus; species Salvelinus fontinalis. The sequence goes on along the minus strand of NW_026600438.1, from coordinate 125,883 downwards.
CTATAAATACAACTACAACTACAGATACAGCTACAACTATAACTACACTATAGATACAGCTACAGCTACAACTATAGATACAGCTACAGCTACAACTATAAATACAGCTACAACTACAGATACAGCTACAACTATAGATACAGCTACAACTACACTATAGATACAGCTACAACTACACTATAGATACAGCTACAACTATAGATACAGCTACAACTACAACTATAGATACAGCTACAACTACAGATACAACTATAACTACACTATAGATACAGCTACAACTACACTATAGATACAGCTACAACTATAGATACAGCTACAACTACACTATAGATACAGCTACAACTACACTATAGATACAGCTACAACTATAGATACAGCTACAGCTACAACTATAGATACAGCTACAACTACAACTATAGATACAGCTACAGCTACAACTACACTACAACTACACTACAACTACACTACAACTACAACTACACTACAACTACACTACACTGCAATTACACTACAACTACAACTACACTACAACTACACTACAACACAACTACACTACAACTACACTAAAACTACACTACACTACAACTACACTGCAACTACAACTACACTACAACTACACTACAACTACACTGCAACTACAACTACAACTACACTACACTACACTATAGATACAGCTACAGATACAGATACAGCTACAACTATAACTACACTATAGATACAGCTACAACTACACTACACTATAGATACAGCTACAACCACACTACACTATAGATACAGCTACAACTATAACTACACTATAGATACAGCTACACTACACTATAGATACAGCTACAACTACACTACACTATAGATACAACTACACTACACTATAGATACAGCTACAACTACACTACACTATAGATACAGCTACAACTACAGATACAGCTACAACTATAACTACACTATAGATACAGCTACAGTTACAGATACAGCTACAACTATAACTACACTATAGATACAGCTACAAATACAGATACAGCTACAACTATAACTACACTATAGATACAGCTACACCTACAACTACAGATACAAGTACAGCTACAACTATAGATACAGCTACAACTACAACTATAGATACAGCTACAGCTACAACTATAGATACAGCTACAACTATAGATACAGCTACAACTACAACTATAGATACAGCTACAGCTACAACTATAAATACAGCTACAACTACAGATACAGCTACAACTATAGATACAGCTACAACTACACTATAGATACAGCTACAACTACACTATAGATACAGCTACAACTACACTAATGATACAGCTACAACTACACTATAGATACAGCTACAACTACAGATACAGCTACAACTACACTACAGATACAGCTACAACTACACTATAGATACACCTACAACTACACTATAGATACAGCTACAACTACACTATAGATACAGCTACAACTACACTATAGATACAGCTACAACTACAGATACAGCTACAACTACACTATAGATACAGCTACAGCTACAACTATAAATACAGCTACAACTACAACTATAGATACAGCTACAACTACAACTACACTATAGATACAGCTACAACTATAGATACAGCTACAACTACACTATAGATACAGCTACAGCTACAACTATAAATACAGCTACAACTACACTATAGATACAGCTACAACTACACTATAGATACAGCTACAGCTACAACTATAAATACAACTACAACTATAAATACAGCTACAACTACAGATACAGCTACAACTATAACTACACTATAGATACAGCTACAGCTACAACTATAGATACAGCTACAGCTACAACTATAAATACAGCTACAACTACAGATACAGCTACAACTATAGATACAGCTACAACTACACTATAGATACAGCTACAACTACACTATAGATACAGCTACAACTATAGATACAGCTACAACTACAACTATAGATACAGCTACAGCTACAACTATAGATACAGCTACAACTACAGATACAACTATAACTACACTACAGATACAGCTACAGCTACAACTATAGATACAGCTACAACTACAACTATAGATACAGCTACAGCTACAACTACACTACAACTACACTACAACTACACTACAACTACAACTACACTACAACTACACTACAACTACACTACACTACAACTACACTACAACACAACTACACTACAACTACACTAAAACTACACTACACTACAACTACACTGCAACTACAACTACACTACAACTACACTACAACTACACTGCAACTACAACTACACTACAACTACACTACAACTACACTGCAACTACAACTACAACTACACTACACTACACTATAGATACAGTTACAACTACAGATACAGATACAACTACAACTACACTATAGATACAGCTACAACTACAGATACAGATACAGCTACAACTACACTACACTATAGATACAGCTACAACTACAGATACAGCTACAACTATAACTACACTATAGATACAGCTACAACTACACTATAGATACAGCTACAGCTACAACTATAAATACAGCTACAACTACACTATAGATACAGCTACAGCTACAACTATAAATACAGCTACAACTACAGATACACCTACAACTACACTATAGATACAGCTACAGCTACAACTATAAATACAGCTACAACTACACTATAGATACAGCTACAACTATAGATACAGCTACAACTATAACTATAGATACAGCTACAACTACACTATAGATACAGCTACAACTACACTATAGATACAGCTACAACTACACTATAGATACAGCTACAGCTACAACTATAAATACAACTACAACTATAAATACAGCTACAACTACACTATAGATACAGCTACAGCTACAACTATAAATACAACTACAACTACAGATACAGCTACAACTATAACTACACTATAGATACACCTACAGCTACAACTATAGATACAGCTACAGCTACAACTATAAATACAGCTACAACTACAGATACAGCTACAACTATAGATACAGCTACAACTACACTATAGATACAGCTACAACTACACTATAGATACAGCTACAACTATAGATACAGCTACAACTACAACTATAGATACAGCTACAACTACAGATACAACTATAACTACACTATAGATACAGCTACAACTACACTATAGATACAGCTACAACTATAGATACAGCTACAACTACACTATAGATACAGCTACAACTACACTATAGATACAGCTACAACTACACTATAGATACAGCTACAACTATAGATACAGCTACAACTACAACTATAGATACAGCTACAACTACAGTTACAACTATAACTACACTATAGATACAGCTACAACTACACTATAGATACAGCTACAACTATAGATACAGCTACAACTACACTATAGATACAGCTACAACTACACTATAGATACAGCTACAACTATAGATACAGCTACAGCTACAACTATAGATACAGCTACAACTACAACTATAGATACAGCTACAGCTACAACTACACTACAACTACACTACAACTACACTACAACTACAACTACACTACAACTACACTACACTGCAATTACACTACAACTACAACTACACTACAACTACACTACAACACAACTACACTACAACTACACTAAAACTACACTACACTACAACTACACTGCAACTACAACTACACTACAACTACACTACAACTACACTGCAACTACAACTACAACTACACTACACTACACTATAGATACAGCTACAGATACAGATACAGCTACAACTATAACTACACTATAGATACAGCTACAACTACACTACACTATAGATACAGCTACAACTACACTACACTATAGATACAGCTACAACTATAACTACACTATAGATACAGCTACACTACACTATAGATACAGCTACAACTACACTACACTATAGATACAACTACACTACACTATAGATACAGCTACAACTACACTACACTATAGATACAGCTACAACTACAGATACAGCTACAACTATAACTACACTATAGATACAGCTACAGTTACAGATACAGCTACAACTATAACTACACTATAGATACAGCTACAGATACAGATACAGCTACAACTACAACTACACTATAGATACAGCTACAACTACAGATACAGCTACAACTATAACTACACTATAGATACAGCTACAGTTACAGATACAGCTACAACTATAACTACACTATAGATACAGCTACAGTTACAGATACAGCTACAACTATAACTACACTATAGATACAGCTACAGATACAGATACAGCTACAACTACAACTACACTATAGATACAGCTACAACTACACTACACTATAGATACAACTACAACTACAGATACAGCTACAACTACAACTACAGATACAGATACAACTACAACTACACTATAGATACAACTACAACTACAGATACAGATACAGCTACAACTACACTATAGATACAGCTACAACTACACTATAGATACAGATACAACTACACTACAACTACACTACAACTACACTGCAACTACAACTACAACTACACTACACTACACTATAGATACAGCTACAGATACAGATACAGCTACAACTACAACTACAACTACAGATACAGCTACAACTACACTACACTATAGATACAGATACAACTACAGATACAGCTACAACTGCAACTACACTACACTACACTACACTACACTATAGATACAGTTACAACTACAGATACAGCTACAACTACAACCTCACTATAGATACAGCTACAACTACACTACACTGTAGATACAGCTACAAATACAGATACAGCTACAACTACAACTACACTATAGATACAGCTACAACTACACTACACTATAGATAAAGCTACAACTACACTACACTATAGATACAGCTACAACTACAGATACAGCTACAACTATAACTACACTATAGATACAGCTACAGTTACAGATACAGCTACAACTACAACTACACTATAGATACAGCTACAGCTACAGATACAGCTACAACTATTACTACACTATAGATACAGCTACAACTACAGATACAGCTACAACTACAACTACACTATAGATACAGCTACAACTACAGATACAGCTACAACTATTACTACACTATAGATACAGCTACAACTACAGATACAGCTACAACTACAACTACACTATAGATACAGCTACAGCTACAGATACAGCTACAACTACACTATAGATACAGCTACAACTACACTACACTATAGATACAGCTACAACTATAACTACACTATAGATACAGCTACAACTACAGATACAGCTACAACTATAACTACACTATAGATACAGCTACAACTACAACTACAGATAAACCTACAACTACACTATAGATACAGCTACAACTACAACTACACTACAGCTACAGCTACAGATACAGATAGAGCTACAACTACAACTACACATCAACTACACTATAGATACAGCTACAACTACAACTACACTACAACTACACTACAGCTACAACTACAACTACAACTACACTAAAGATACAGCTACAGCTACAACTACAGCTACAACTACAACTACAACTACAACTACACTACAGATACAGCTACAGCTACAACTACACATCAACTACACTATAGATACAGCTACAACTACAGATACAGCTACAACTATAACTACACTATAGATACAGCTACAACTACAACTACAGATACAAGTACAACTACACTATAGATACAGCTACATCTACAACTACACTACAGCTACAGCTACAGATACAGATAGAGCTACAAATACAACTACAACTACACATCAACTACACTATAGATACAGCTACAGCTACAACTACACTACAGCTACAACTACAACTACAACTACACTATAGATACAGATACAGCTACAACTACAGCTACAGCTACAACTACAACTACAACTACAATATAGATACAGCTACAGCTACAACTATAGATACAGCTACAACTATAACTACACTATAGATACAGCAACAGCTACAACTATAGATACAGCTACAACTACACTATAGATACAGCTACAACTACACTATAGATACAGCTACAGCTACAACTATAAATACAGCTACAACTACAGATACAGCTACAACTATAACTACACTATAGATACAGCTACAGCTACAACTATAGATACAGCTACAGCTACAACTATAAATACAGCTACAACTACAGATACAGCTACAACTATAGATACAGCTACAACTACAACTATAGATACAGCTACAGCTACAACTATAGATACAGCTACAACTACAGATACAACTATAACTACACTACAGATACAGCTACAGCTACAACTATAGATACAGCTACAACTACAACTATAGATACAGCTACAGCTACAACTATAAATACAGCTACAACTACAGATACAGCTACAACTATAGATACAGCTACAACTACAACTACAGATACAGCTACAGCTACAACTATAGATACAGCTACAACTACAGATACAACTATAACTACACTACAGATACAGCTTGAACTATAACTACACTATAGATACAGCTACAACTACACTATAGATACAGCTACAACTACACTATAGATGCAGCTACAACTACACTATAGATACAGCTACAACTACACTATAGATACAGCTACAGCTACACTATAGATACAGCTACAACTACACTATAGATACAGCTACAACTACACTATAGATACAGATACAGCTATAACTACACTATAGATACAGCTACAACTACACTATAGATACAGCTACAACTACACTATAGATACAGCTACAACTACAGATACAGCTTGAACTATAACTACACTACAGATACAGCTACAACTACAACTACAGCTTGAACTATAACTACACTATAGATACAGCTACAACTACAGATACAGCTTGAACTATAACTACACTATAGATATAGCTACAACTACAACTACAGCTACAACTACAACTACACTATAGATACAGCTACAGCTACAGATACAGATAGAGCTACAACTACAACTACACATCAACTACACTATAGATACAGCTACAACTACAACTACACTACAACTACACTACAGCTACAACTACAACTACAACTACACTAAAGATACAGCTACAGCTACAACTACAGCTACAACTACAACTACAACTACAACTACACTATAGATACAGCTACAGCTACAACTACACTATAGATACAGATACAGCTACAACTACAGCTACAGCTACAACTACACATCAACTACACTATAGATACAGCTACAACTACAGATACAGCTACAACTATAACTACACTATAGATACAGCTACAACTACAACTACACTATAGATACAGCTACAACTACAACTACACTATAGATACAGCTACAACTACAACTACAGATACAAGTACAACTACACTATAGATACAGCTACAACTATAACCTCGATATAGATACAGCTACAACTACAACTACAGCTACAACTATAACTACACTATAGATACAGCTACAACTACAACTACAGATAAACCTACAACTACACTATAGATACAGCTACAACTACAACTACACTACAGCTACAGCTACAGATACAGATAGAGCTACAACTACAACTACACATCAACTACACTATAGATACAGCTACAACTACAACTACACTACAACTACACTACAGCTACAACTACAACTACAACTACACTAAAGATACAGCTACAGCTACAACTACAGCTACAACTACAACTACAACTACAACTACACTACAGATACAGCTACAGCTACAACTACACATCAACTACACTATAGATACAGCTACAACTACAGATACAGCTACAACTATAACTACACTATAGATACAGCTACAACTACAACTACAGATACAAGTACAACTACACTATAGATACAGCTACAACTACAACTACACTACAGCTACAGCTACAGATACAGATAGAGCTACAAATACAACTACAACTACACATCAACTACACTATAGATACAGCTACAGCTACAACTACACTACAGCTACAACTACAACTACAACTACACTATAGATACAGATACAGCTACAACTACAGCTACAGCTACAACTACAACTACAACTACAATATAGATACAGCTACAGCTACAACTATAGATACAGCTACAACTATAACTACACTATAGATACAGCAACAGCTACAACTATAGATACAGCTACAACTACACTATAGATACAGCTACAACTACACTATAGATACAGCTACAGCTACAACTATAAATACAGCTACAACTACAGATACAGCTACAACTATAACTACACTATAGATACAGCTACAGCTACAACTATAGATACAGCTACAGCTACAACTATAAATACAGCTACAACTACAGATACAGCTACAACTATAGATACAGCTACAACTACAACTATAGATACAGCTACAGCTACAACTATAGATACAGCTACAACTACAGATACAACTATAACTACACTACAGATACAGCTACAGCTACAACTATAGATACAGCTACAACTACAACTATAGATACAGCTACAGCTACAACTATAAATACAGCTACAACTACAGATACAGCTACAACTATAGATACAGCTACAACTACAACTACAGATACAGCTACAGCTACAACTATAGATACAGCTACAACTACAGATACAACTATAACTACACTACAGATACAGCTTGAACTATAACTACACTATAGATACAGCTACAACTACACTATAGATACAGCTACAACTACACTATAGATACAGCTACAACTACACTATAGATACAGCTACAACTACACTATAGATACAGCTACAGCTACACTATAGATACAGCTACAACTACACTATAGATACAGCTACAACTACACTATAGATACAGCTGCAACTACAGATACAGCTTGAACTATAACTACACTACAGATACAGCTACAACTACAACTACAGCTTGAACTATAACTACACTATAGATACAGCTACAACTACAGATACAGCTTGAACTATAACTACACTATAGATATAGCTACAACTACAACTACAGCTACAACTACAACTACACTATAGATACAGCTACAGCTACAGATACAGATAGAGCTACAACTACAACTACACATCAACTACACTATAGATACAGCTACAACTACAACTACACTACAACTACACTACAGCTACAACTACAACTACAACTACACTAAAGATACAGCTACAGCTACAACTACAGCTACAACTACAACTACAACTACAACTACACTATAGATACAGCTACAGCTACAACTACACTATAGATACAGATACAGCTACAACTACAGCTACAGCTACAACTACACATCAACTACACTATAGATACAGCTACAACTACAGATACAGCTACAACTATAACTACACTATAGATACAGCTACAACTACAACTACACTATAGATACAGCTACAACTACAACTGCACTATAGATACAGCTACAACTACAACTACAGATACAAGTACAACTACACTATAGATACAGCTACAACTACAACTACACTACAGCTACAGCTACAGATACAGATAGAGCTACAAATACAACTACAACTACACATCAACTACACTATAGATACAGCTACAGCTACAACTACACTACAACTACAACTACAACTACACTATAGATACAGCTACAGCTACAGCTACAACTACAACTACACTATAGATACAGCTACAGCTACAGCTACAACTACAACTACAACTACAACTACAACTACAATATAGATACAGCTACAGCTACAACTATAGATACAGCTACAACTATAACTACACTATAGATACAGCAACAGCTACAACTATAGATACAGCTACAGCTACAACTACAACTACAATATAGATACAGCTACAGCTACAACTACAGATACAGCTACAACTACAGATACAGCTACAACTATAACTACACTATAGATACAGCTACAACTACACTATAGATACAGCTACAACTACATATACAGCTACAACTATAACTACACTATAGATACAGCTACAGCTACAACTATAGATACAGCTACAGCTACAACTATAAATACAGCTACAACTACAGATACAACTACAACTACAGATACAGCTACAACTATAGATACAGCTACAACTACAACTATAGATACAGCTACAGCTACAACTATAGATACAGCTACAACTACAACTATAGATACAGCTACAGCTACAACTATAAATACAGCTACAACTACAGATACAGCTACAACTATAGATACAGCTACAACTACAACTACAGATACAGCTACAGCTACAACTATAGATACAGCTACAACTACAGATACAACTATAACTACACTACAGATACAGCTTGAACTATAACTACACTATAGATACAGCTACAACTACACTATAGATACACCTACAACTACACTATAGGTACAGCTACAACTACACTATAGATACAGCTACAACTACACTACAGCTACAGCTACACTATAGATACAGCTACAACTACACTATAGATACAGCTACAACTACAGATACAGCTTGAACTATAACTACACTATAGATATAGCTACAACTACAACTACAGATACAACTACAACTACACTATAGATACAACTACAACTACACTACAGCTACAGCTACACTATAGATACTGCTACAACTACACTATAGATACAGCTACAACTACACTATATATACAGATACCACTACAGATACAGCTTGAACTATAACTACACTATAGATATAGCTACAACTACAACTACAGATACAACTACAACTACACTATAGATACAACTACAACTACACTACAGCTACAGCTACAGATACAGATAGAGCTACAACTACAACTACAACTACACATCAACTACACTATAGATACAGCTACAGCTACAACTACACTACAACTACACTATAGATACAGATACAGCTACAACTACAGCTACAGCTACAACTACAACTACAACTACACTATAGATACAGCTACAGCTACAACTATAGATACAGCTACAACTACAGATACAGCTACAACTATAACTACACTATAGATACAGCTACAACTACAACTATAGATATAGCTACAACTACAGATACAGCTACAACTATAGATACAGCTACAACTACAACTACACTATAGATACAGCTACAGCTACAACTATAGATACAGCTACAACTACAGACACAGCTACAACTATAACTACACTACAGATACAGCTTGAACTATAACTACACTATAGATACAGCTACACCTACACTATAGATACAGCTACAACTACAGATACAGCTACAACTACAGATACAGCTACAACTATAACTACACTATAGATACAGCTACAGCTACAACTATAGATACAGCTACACCTACAGATACAGCTACAACTATAACTACACTACAGATACAGCTTGAACTATAACTACACTATAGATACAGCTACAACTACACTATAGATACAGCTACAACTACAGATACAGCTACAGCTACAGATACAGCTACAACTATAACTACACTATAGATACAGCTACAACTATAACTACAGCTACAGCTACAACTACAGCTACAACTACACTATAGATACAACTATAGATACACTATAGATACAGCTACAACTACACTACAGCTACAACTATAGATACACTATAGATACAGCTACAACTACAGCTACAGCTACACTATAGATTCAGCTACACTATAGATTCAGCTACACTATAGATTCAGCTACACTATAGATACAGCTACACTATAGACACAGCTACATCTACAACTACATCTACCCCTAAAGACATGTGGTTCTGCCTTGTTGAGTTGCTGTTATTAACTTGATGTGAGGGGATGCACGTTTCTATGTTGAAGTCTCAGAGGTATATTCGTCTGTCATGTTGTATTGATGTTACAGGTGAGACTACGTCTCTGTGTCAGACGGCAACCTTGTCCCCACACAATGCAGTACTGTTGAGAAGAGCTCTCTAGGCCCATATCAACACCTACAACTACAACTACAGATACAGATACAGACACAGACACAGATACAGATACAGATACAGTACTGTTGAGAAGAGCTCTCTAGGCCCATATCAACACCTACAACTACAGATACAGATACAGATACAGATACAGATACAGATACAGCTACAACTACAACTACAACTACACTATAGATACAGCTACAGCTACAACTACACTATAGATACAGCTACAACTACAGATACAGCTACAACTATAACTACACTATAGATACAGCTACAACTACAGATACAGATACAGATACAGATACAGCTACAGCTACAACTATAGATACAGCTACAACTACAGATACAGCTACAACTATAACTACACTATAGATACAGCTACAGCTACAACTATAGATACAGCTACAACTACAGATACAGCTACAACTACAGATACAGCTACAACTATAGATACAGCTACAACTACAGATACAGCTACAACTATAACTACACTATAGATACAGCTACAACTACAACTATAGATACAGCTACAACTATAGATACAGCTACAACTATAGATACAGCTACAACTATAACTACACTATAGATACAGCTACAGCTACAACTATAGATACAGCTACACCTACAGATACAGCTACAACTATAACTACACTACAGATACAGCTTGAACTATAACTACACTATAGATACAGCTACAACTACACTATAGATACAGCTACAACTACACTATAGATACAACTACACTACAGATACAGCTACAACTATAGATACAACTACACTACAGATACAGCTACAACTATAGATACAACTACACTACAGATACAGCTACAACTATAGATACAGCTACAACTACAGATACAGCTTGAACTATAACTACACTATAGATACAGCTACAACTACAGATACAGCTTGAACTATAACTACACTATAGATACAGCTACAACTATAGATACACTATAGATACAGCTTGAACTATAACTACACTATAGATACAGCTTGAACTATAACTACACTATAGATACAGCTACAACTACACTACACTATAGATACAGCTTGAACTATAACTACACTATAGATACAGCTACAACTACAGATACACTATAGATACAGCTTGAACTATAACTACACTATAGATACAGCTTGAACTATAACTACACTATAGATACAGCTACAACTACACTATAGATACAGATACCACTACAGATACAGCTACAACTATAACTACACTATAGATACAGCTACAACTACAACTACAGATACAACTACAGATACAACTACACTACAACTACACTACAACTACACTATAGATACAACTATAGATACACTATAGATACAGCTACAACTACACTACAGCTACAACTACACTACAGCTACAACTATAGATACAGCTACACTATAGATACAGCTACAGATACAGTGGCCCCGTGTAGCTCAGTTGGTAGAGCATGGCGCTTGGAACGCCAGGGTTGTGGGTTCATTTCCCACGGGGGGCCAGTACAAAAAAAGTATGAATGTATGTACTTGTAAGTCGCTCTGGATAAGAGCGTCTGCTAAATGACTTAAATGTAAATGTAAATGTAAACTATACACTATAGATACAGCTACAACTACAGCTACAGCTACACTATAGATTCAGCTACACTATAGATTCAGCTACACTATAGATTCAGCTACACTACAGCTACAGCTACACTATAGATTCAGCTACACTATAGATTCAGCTACACTATAGATTCAGCTACACTATAGATACAGCTACACTATAGACACAGCTACATCTACAACTACATCTACCCCTAAAGACATGTGGTTCTGCCTTGTTGAGTTGCTGTTATTAACTTGATGTGAGGGGATGCACGTTTCTATGTTGAAGTCTCAGAGGTATATTCGTCTGTCATGTTGTATTGATGTTACAGGTAAGACTACGTCTCTGTGTCAGACGGCACCCTTGTCCCCACACAATGCAGTACTGTTGAGAAGAGCTCTCTAGGCCCATATCAACACCTACAACTACAACTACAGATACAGATACAGATACAGATACAGATACAGATACAGACACAGATACAGATACAGATACAGACACAGACACAGATACAGATACAGATACAGATACAGATACAATGCAGTACTGTTGGGAAGAGGTCTATAGGCCCATATCAACACATACAACTACAGATACAGATACAGATACAGATACAGATACAGACACAGATACAGATACAGAAACAACTACAGATACAGATACAACTACAGATACAGATACAGATACAGATACAAATACAGATACAGATACAGATACAGACACAGATACAGATACAACTACAGATACAGATACAACTACAGATACAGATACAGACACAGATACAGATACAGACACAGATACAGATACAGATACAGATACAGATACAGATACAGATACAACTACAGATACAGATACAGATACAGATACAACTACAACTACAACTACAACTACAACTACAGATACAGATACAACTACAGATACAGATACAGATACAGATAGAGATACAGATACAGATACAGATACAGATACAGACACAGATACAGATACAGATACAGATACAGATACAAATACAGATACAACTACAACTACAGATACAGATACAGATACAACTACAACTACAGATACAGCTACAACTACAGATAGAGCTACAACTACAGATACAGATACAACTACAGATGATACAGATACAGATACAGATACAGATACAGATACAGATACAACTACAGATGATACAGATACAGATACAGATACAGATACAGATACAGATACAGATACAACTACAGATACAGATACAGATAGAGATACAGATACAACTACAGATACAGATACAACTACAGATACAGATACAGATAGAGATACAGATACAACTACAGATACAGATACAACTACAGATACAGATACAGATACAACTACAGATACAGATACAGATACAGATACAGATACAGATACAGATACAGATACAACTACAGATACAGATACAGATACAGATACAGATACAGATACAACTACAGATACAGATACAGATACAGACACAGATACAGATACAGATACAGATACAGATACAGATACAGATACAACTACAGATACAGATACAGATACAACTACAGATACAGATACAACTACAGATACAGATACAGATACAGATACAGATACAGATACAACTACAGATACAGATACAACTACAGATACAGATACAGATACAACTACAGATACAGATACAGATACAGATACAGATACAGATACAACTACAGATACAGATACAACTACAGATACAGATACAGATACAACTACAGATACAGATACAACTACAGATACAGATACAACTACAGATACAGATACAGATACAGATACGATGCAGATACAGATACAGATACAGATACAGATACAGATACAGATACAGATACAGATACAGATACAGATACAGATACAGAGACAGATACGATGCAGTACTGTTGAGAAGAGGTCTATAGGCCCATATCAACACCTACAACTACAGATACAGATACAGATACAGATACAGATACAGATACAGATACAGATACAGATACAGATACAGATATGATGCAGTACTGTTGAGAAGAGCTCTATAGGCCCATATCAAAAGCATTGCATTACGCTGTATATGTAACAGGGCTCTGTTTGGGAGAGAACTTGACAGGTGTGTTGCTGTTAAAGAGCTGACAGGAAAGAGTCACTTTGGGCTTTAAAATGGTTAAATGGTTTAATAGTTTATTATCTGATGATTCTCAACAAAGAATAATTTAAATATTTTAGACTGCGTGGTAAAAAGTCTAAGCCTAATGTCCTTCACTACTATAGTCCAAGAGAAACACATTGAATAACACATTTTATATATGTCAAAACACACAGTCCAAAAATAAATCACAAGGAATAAGGTTTGGAAGTGTCTGTCCGAGATATATCCACGAGACATTAGAAAGCTGGAAATATTTGTGTTTTTATGGACACGTTATTTTTGTTGCTACAAAACTACACTACCCTACAACCACTCCTGTTGATGACAGGTGTATACAATTGAGCACACTGCCATGCAATCTCCATAGCCTAACACATTGGCATTAGAATGGGCCTTACTAAAGAGCTCAGTGACTTTCAACGTGGCACCGCTATAGGATGCCACTTTTTTTTCGACAAGTCAATTAGTAAAATGTCTACCTTGCTAGAGCTGCTCCAGTCAACTGTACGTGTTGTTATTGTGAAGTGGAAACGTCTTTGAGTAACAATGGCTCAGCCGTCTGTCCTCGGTTGCAACCCTCACTACCGAGGTACAAACTGCCGCTGGAAACAACGTCAGCACAAGAACTGTTTGTCGGGAGCTTCATTCCTACAGAAGTATCATTCCTGCAGACGTATCATTCCTACAGTCATATCATTCCTGCAGACGTATCATTCCTACAGTCATACCATTTCTACAGACATATCATTCCTACAGACATATCATTCCTACAGACATATCATTCCTGCAGACGTATCATTCCTGCAGACGTATCATTCCTATAGACATATCATTCCTAAAGACGTATTATTCCTACAGTCATACCATTCCTAAAGACGTATTATTCCTACAGTCATACCATTCCTAAAGACGTATTATTCCTACAGTCATATCATTCCTACAGACATATCATTCCTACAGACATATCATTCCTATAGACATATCATTCCTACAGTCATATCATTCCTATAGACATATCATTCCTACAGTCATATCATTCCTATAGACATATCATTCCTACAGTCATATAATTCCTGCAGACATATCATTCCTACAGACATATAATTCCTACATTCATATCATTCCTACAGACGTATCATTCCTAAAGACGTATCATTCCTACAGACATATCATTCCTAAAGACGTATCATTCCTACAGTCATATCATTCCTACAGACATATCATTCCTACAGTCATATCATACAGTATCTGTACTGCAACTCTCCACTTAGCCAACAGCCAAGAAAATGTCTGAATTAACTTGACTAACTTTTTAAAGTTGTGTTTTTCATTTCACAGTGCAGGTATAACATGTATATATCTATAATGTATTGGGTTCATCCCATAAGGGGAAAAAAACATTTAAAAAATATTCCTGAAAACAGATATATGGGAACATTATTTACATTTTGTAAAATGTTGGTTAAATAATATATTTCCATAAAAAATGTATGTATTGTTTTATTTCATACCATGAAATACATTTCAACATTGTATGTAAATTGTATATCACAATGTATGTTAAATGTATCATAAAACGTATTTAATGTATTTTTGTTCTATTACCAGGTGAGCTGGTTCTATTATCAGGTGAACTGGTTCTATTATCAGGTGAACTGGTTCTATTATCAGGTGAACTGGTTCTAATATCAGGTGAACTGGTTCTATTATCAGGTGAACTGGTTCCATTATCAGGTGAGATGGTTCTATTATCAGGTGATCTGGTTCTATTATCAGGTGAAGTGGTTCTATTATCAGGTGAGCTGGTTCTATTATTAGGTGAGCTGGTTCTATTATCAGGTGAGCTGGTTCTATAATCAGGTGAGATGGTTCTATTATCAGGTGAACTGGTTATACTATCAGGTGAACTGGTTCTATTATCAGGTGAGCTGGTTCTATTATTAGGTGAGCTGGTTCTATTATCAGGTGAGCTGGTTCTATTATCAGGTGAACTGGTTCTATTATCAGGTGAACTGGTTCTATTATCAGGTGAGCTGGTTCTATTATTAGGTGAGCTGGTTCTATTATCAGGTGAACTGGTTCTATTATCAGGTGAACTGGTTCTATTATCAGGTGAACTGGTTCTATTATCAGGTGAACTGGTTCTGTTATCAGGTGAGCTGGTTCTATTATCAGATGAACAGGTTCTATTATCAGGTTAGCTGTTTCTATTATCAGGTGAACTGGTTCTATTATCAGGTGAACTGGTTCTATTATCAGGTGAACTGGTTCTATTATCAGGTGAACTGGTTCTATTATCAGGTGAACTGGTTCTATTATTAGGTGAGCTGGTTCTATTATTAGGTGAACTGGTTCTATTATCAGGTGAGCTGGTTCTATTATCAGGTGAGTTGGTTCTATTATCAGGTGAGCTGGTTCTATTATCAGGTGAACTGTTTCTATTATCAGGTGAACTGGTTCTATTATCAGGTGAACTGGTTCTATTATCAGGTGAACTGGTTCTATTATCAGGTGAGGAGGACCAAGGCGCAGCGTGAAAAGTATCCATTTTAATAGAATACGTTAAACAAACAAACAAAATAACGATAAACGAGAATAACACGAAACAAAACAGTTCTGTCTGGTGCAGACACACAAAGACTGAAAATAACCACCCACAAAACCCAACACAAAACAGGCTACCTAAATATGGTTCCCAATCAGAGACAATGACTAACACCTGCCTCTGATTGAGAACCATATCAGGCCAAGCACAGAAATAGAAAAACATAGATAAACAAACATAGACTGCCCACCCCAACTCACGTCCTGACCATACTAAATATAGACAAAAACAAAGGAAATAAAGGTCAGAACGTGATACCTCTTCTGGCTGTGCCGGGTGGAGATTATAACAGAACATGGCCAAGATGTTCAAATGTTCATAGATGACCAGCAGGGTCAAATAATAATAATCACAGTGGTTGTCGAGGGTGCAACAGGTCAGCACCTCAGGAGTTAAATGTCAGTTGGCTTTTCATAGACGATCATTCAGAGTATCTCTACCGCTCCTGCTGTCTCTAGAGAGTTGAAAACAGCAGGTCTGCGACAGGTAGCACGTCCGGTGAACAGGTCAGGGTTCCATAGCCGCAGGCAGAACAATTGAAATCATTATTTTTATTATCAATATTATTATGTATTTATTCAGGGGATCTATTGAGTTGAGGGTCTTATTCCTAAAGGGTTCCCTGAAGACAACAATAAAATATCAAACAAAATAACAATCAATAGAAAACACAAAATTGCTTTTAGAAAAACAGTTACAGTCTTCATCTACTAGGTTCTGATAAACTGTCCGAGGGGGACCAGAACTTCTAACTGTAATGAATTCTGATAAACTGTCCGAGGGGCACCAGAACTTCTAACTGTAATGAGTTCTGATAAACTGTCCTAGAGGCACCAGAACTTCTAACTGTAATGAGTTCTGATAAACTGTCCGAGGGGCACCAGAACTTCTAACTGTAATGAGTTCTGATAAACTGTCCGAGGGGCACCAGAACTTCTAACTGTAATGAGTTCTGATAAACTGTCCGAGGGGCACCAGAACTTCTAACTGTAATGAGTTCTGATAAACTGTCTGAGAGGCACCAGAACTTCTAACTGTAATGAGTTCTGATAAACTGTCTGAGAGGCACCAGAACTTCTAACTGTAATGAGTTCTGATAAACTGTCTGAGAGGCACCAGAACTTCTAACTGTAATGAGTTCTGATAAACTGTCCGAGGGGCACCAGAACTTCTAACTGTAATGAGTTCTGATAAACTGTCCGAGGGGCACCAGAACTTCTAACTGTAATGAGTTCTGATAAACTGTCCGAGGGGCACCAGAACTTCTAACTGTAATGAGTTCTGATAAACTGTCCGAGGGGCACCAGAACTTCTAACTGTAATGAGTTCTGATAAACTGTCTGAGAGGCACCAGAACTTCTAACTGTAATGAGTTCTGATAAACTGTCTGAGAGGCACCAGAACTTCTAACTGTAATGAGTTCTGATAAACTGTCTGAGGGGCACCAGAACTTATAACTGTAATGAGTTCTGATAAACTGTCCGAGAGGCACCAGAACTTCTAACTGTAATGAGTTCTGATAAACTGTCCGAGGGGCACCAGAACTTCTAACTGTAATGAGTTCTGATAAACTGTCCGAGGGGCACCAGAACTTCTAACTGTAATGAGTTCTGATAAACTGTCCTAGAGGCACCAGAACTTCTAACTGTAATGACTTCTGATAAACTGTTCCTGCAGTTAAAAAGGCGCCTTCCAAACGTATTTGACGAAGGTTAACAGTTTGTTCTTCACACAAAGCTTCAGTACTGTAACGATCTTCTTCATCTGAGGAACAGGAAAGATCGGACCAAAACGCAGCGTGGTAAGTGTCCATGTTTTAACTGAACACGAAAATACAAAATAACAAAGTGAATATAAGAAACGAAAATCGAAACAGTCCTGTCAGGTGCAGAAACACAAAACAGGAAACAACTACCCACAAACACCAGGTGGGAAAAGGCTACCTAAGTATGGTTCTCAATCAGAGACAACGATAGACAGCTGCCTCTGATTGAGAACCACACCCGGCCAAACACAAAGAAAAGGACAACATTGAAACAAAAACATAGAATGTCCACCCCAACTCACGCCCTGACCAAACCAAAATAGAGACATAAAAAAGGAACTAAAGTCAGGACGTGACAAGTACGGGGTAGTGCTTCCTTCCAGAGAACAGTAATACGATAATGTATCTACATATTCATCAGCACTGGGTTCAGACCAGTGGAGGCTACTGAGGGGGAGGACGGCTCATTATAACGTCTGGAACGGAGTCCATGGAACGGCATCAACCACATGGAAACCAGACGATTGATGTGTTTGATTCCGTTCCGTCGACTCCGTTCCAGACGTTATTATGAGCCGTCCTCCCCTTCAGCAGCCTCCTCTGGTTTAGATTCAATTCCAGCCTCTGCCTGTCAACTACTGATCACCACGGCGACGCCTGGACAGACCTGGGGTTTGAAAACCTATTTGAAATCATTTACAAATATTTTAGTTGTGCTTGATTGAGCAATGCCCGGTGCAAAGGAAAACATTGAAAACAGCCCTAAGAGTCCAAACTACCGCCCACCTGGCACTCCAGCTAGGCTAAAGCAAATGATCAAAGTATTGGAAAGATGTTAAATAGTATCTGAAACCAGGTCTGTGTCTGGCACTACTTTCCTCAGCAGCACAGTGGAAATGAACTGCACATGAACGGACGTTAATATTCCTCTCCTCTCCTCTCCTCCTCTCTTTTCCTCTCTCTTCTTCTCTCC
>NW_026600438.1:70000-102500 GCF_029448725.1 Salvelinus fontinalis | reverse complement strand
TGTCCAGGAGGTAGAGCAGTGGTATGTCCAGGAGGTAGAGCAGTGGTATATCCAGGAGGTAGAGCAGTGGTATGTCCAGGAAGTAGAGCAGTGGTATGTCCAGGAAGTAGAGCAGTGGTATGTCCAGGAGGTAGAGCAGTGGTATGTCCAGGAAGTAGAGCAGTGGTATATCCAGGAGGTAGAGCAGTGGTATATCCAGCGGGGGAAATAATCTTTCTCTCTCGCTTTCTCTCTCTCTCTCTCTCTCTCTCTCTCTCTCTCTCTCTCTCTCTCTCTCTCTCTCTCTCTCTCTCTCTCTCTCTCTTATCTCTCGCTCTGTCTCTGTCTCTGTCTCTCTGTCTCTCTGTCTCTCTGTCTCTCTGTCTGTCTCTGTCTCTGTCTCTGTCTCTCTGTCTCTCTGTCTGTCTCTGTCTCTGTCTCTGTCTCTGTCTCTCTGTCTCTCTGTCTGTCTCTGTCTCTGTCTCTGTCTCTGTCTCTGTCTCTGTCTCTCTGTCTCTCTGTCTCTCTGTCTCTCTGTCTGTCTCTCTCTCTGTCTCTGTCTCTCTGTCTCTGTCTCTGTCAAATTCAAATTCAAATTCAAGCTGCTTTATTGGCATGAAAAACATTGTGTCAATATTGCCAAAGCAACAATGTATACAATATACATTGTAATACAATTAAAACAATGACAAATAATAATAATATAGAATTTCAGTAAATAATAATACAAAATTAAATATAAAAATAGTAACAATAAAATGGTAACAGTCAATAGTCGAATGTAATGTATGGTGTAATGCACCACTACCACCACCACCATCATTAAACTGCTATTATTACCAATACCACCCATACCATTACTATTTGGAATGATAAACAATAATAATAATACTAATAACAATAACAGTAATAACAATAACATTCCTAATAAGTAAGTTACTGCTTACTATGCAGATGTTATTATTCAGTGTCCCTCAGGCTATGGCAGGCAAATACATATTTGGCTGCAAGAGAAGCCATTGCTCCTTCGCCCATGAGTATTTTTAGTTTTTCCTCTGGGTTTAATAAGTAAAAATTTGGAATAAATGTAGTCATTTCTGTGAATAATGAATCTCTTGGTGAGGAATATTTATCACAGTAAAGGAGAAAGTGCATCTCTGTTTCAACCTCCCCTGTCGTGCAGTGACCACATACACGCTCCTCTTTGGGTAGCCATGTCTTTTTATGTCTGCCGGTTTCTATTGCCAATCGGTGGTCACTCAGCCTGTACTTGGTAAGGATCTGTCTCTGCTTCGAATCTCTGACAGAGTAGAGATATTCAGCCAATTCATATTCTCTGTTTAGGGTCAGATAGCAATTTAGTCGGCTTTGGGATTTTGTTTCGTTTTTCCAATGTTGTAAATATGAGTCCTTTGATTGGTTCATGATTTTGTTTATTGGAATTCTTTCTTTTGAAGCAGTGCTGGTGTCAGCTTGGTTGGTTAGGTCCAACACCAGCTGACTGAGAGGGCTCGTTTCTGGGCTCAGCTCTTGGGTTTGAAGTGCTTTAAATTGCAGACTCGAATTTGGACTTGAATTTAGATGTAGCCAAAATTTTAATGATCTTTTCTGTATTTTCATTATTACTGGAAAGCGGCCCAATTCTGCCCTACATGCATTAGTTGGTGTATTTCTCTGGACTTGTAGGATTTTCCGACAGAATTCTGCATGTAAGGTTTCAATTGGATGTTTGTCCCACATTTTAAAGTCCAGTTTATTGAGTGGCCCCCAAACCTCACTTCCGTAAAGAGCTATTGGTAGGATTACACTGTCAAATATTTTGGTCCAAATTCTAATTGGGATGTTGATTTTGAATAATTTCATTTTTATTGCATACAATGCTCTGCGGGCTTTTTCTTTGAGTGCATTCACTGCCCTATTAAAGTTTCCCGATGCAGATATGGTCAGACCAAGGTAGGTGTAATTTTTTGTGTGTTCAATGATGGTGTTGTTCAGGGTGAATTTATATTTGTGTTTCTGACATCTGTTTTGTTTTTGGAAAATCATGATTTTAGTTTTTGGGAAATTTACTGCCAGGGCCCAATTATGGCAATATTGCTCTAGAATATTAATGTTCTGTTGAAGACCTTCTTTGGTTGGTGATAGAAGTATCAAGTCATCAGCATATAGCAGGTATTTCACCTCTGTGTCAAATAGTGTGAGTCCTGGGGCTGGAGAATTGTCCAACATCTCTGCTAATTCATTGATATAAATGTTGAAAAGATTTGGACTCAAACTACAGCCTTGTCTCACACCTCGACATTGTGAAAAGAATTCTGTTCTTTGGTTTTTGATTTTTATTGCACACTTGTTTTCTGTGTACATACATTTTATTAAGTCATACACCTTACCACCAAGCCCACTTTGGAGAATTTTGTAGAATAGCCCTTCGTGCCAAATAGAATCAAATGCTTTTTTAAAGTCAATAAAGCAAGCAAAGATTTTGCCCTCTTTTTTTTGGTGGACGTGTTTATTAATTAGTGTGTGTAAGGTGTATATATGGTCAGTAGTGCGATGGTTAGGGAGAAAGCCAATTTGACATTTAGTTATTACATTTTTTTCTTGAAGAAAGGTTTGGATTCTTGAATTCAAAATGCTACAGAAAACCTTTCCCAAGTTACTGTTTACACAAATTCCCCTGTAATTATTGGGGTCTGATTTGTCTCCACTTTTGTGGATAGGGGAGATGAGCCCCTGGTTCCAGACATCAGGGAAGCAGCCAGAAGTTAAAACCATGTTGAACAATTTAAGCACAGCATTTTGCAACTCAGGTGTGCTGTTTTTCAGCATTTCATTTCTGATGTTGTCTAGACCACAAGCCTTCTTTGATTTAATAGATTTGAGCTTTTCAGTTAGTTCTTGTTGGGTTATTGGGTAATCTAATGGATTTTGGTTATTTTTAATGACTGATTCAAGGATGTTCAATTTTTCTTTAATTTCTAATTGGTTCTGTTTTAAGTCTTTTTGTGGGATGTTTTTGTATAGATTATCAAAATAAGTTTTCCAAATTCCTACATCTTGTATGGCTAATTCTTGTGGCTTTGTTGTGCTTAAATTGTTCCACATGTCCTAGAACTGATTTTGGTCAATTGCGTTTTCAATTTCATCAAGTGTCTTGTTGGTATAATTCAGTTTCTTGCGTTTCAGTGTATGTTTATACTGTTTCAGAGTTTCAAAGTATTCATATCGTAGCTCTGGGTTGTTTTGCTGCTTATGTTTTTTGTTTGACATTTGTCTTAGGTGTTTTCTAATTGTTTTACATTCATTATCAAACCATTTGTCAGAAACATTTTGTTTTTTGTTTCTGATGTTGCATTTCTTTGGTTTTCTCAAATTTGCTTTCGATGCTGCTTTTTGGAATATGCAGTTGATGTTTAGAGTAGCCGAATTGACACCATCTTTATTGTTTTGGTATTGTGAGTTATTGAAAAACTGTAGAGTTCATCATTTCTTTTGAGTTCAATGTTTCAATGAATCTCTCTGCACTGTTTGGAGCCCATCTGTATGATTGGTTTATGTTGAAGAGTTTATTGGGCAGTTTTTTTGAATGAATATTGCCGGTTAATTTCTTCAAAAACACGTTGATCTGACTGTGATCTGACAACGGTGTCTGTGGTCTGACAGTGAATGCACTAATGGAGGAGGGGTCAATGTCCGTGATGGCATAATCGACTACACTTGTCCCAAGAGCTGAGCAGTAAGTAAACTGACCTAAAGAGTCCCCTCTGATTCTACCATTAAGCATGTACAGGCCTAAGGCTCGACAGAGATGCACTAACTCCTTCCCATTTTTGTTCAGTATTTGGTCAGGACTGTTTCTACTATTTATAATAGGGCTGCTGTACAAGGAGGGGTGACCAAATATGTGGTGGTTACCTCCCGCATCAGTGTAGTCAGGCTCAGAACCTGTTCTTGCATTGAAATCTCCACAAAGAAGCACTTTACCCTCTGCCTGAAATGTAATGATTTCTGTCTGGAGATTGTCAAAAAACTGATCATCATAATATGGTGAATCTGAAGGAGGAGCATAAGCTGCACATATGTACACGTCATTATCACAATAGATTGTACCTTTGTTAAGTTTTAGCCAAATGTGACTGGTACCTTTTTTCATTTCATACAGTGCCAAGTCCTGCTTATGCCAAATGATGATTCCACCTGAGTCTCGGCCCCGTTTAACACTTTTATGTTTGATTGATGGTAGTAAACTTTCTCTATACCCTGAGGGACACTGAGTATCTATGTCTCCACGACACCATGTTTCCAGTAGGATTATGATGTCCTGTCCTTTGATGTTTTTAATAAATTCTGGATTTGTTGTTTTATAACCAAAATGTGAAGAGTAAAGTCCCTGGATATTACAAGAGCTGATAGTTAATGATCTCATTTATAATAAGTGATATTCACTGGTTTGAGTAAAGTACATTGAAAACAATACAAAATAATATATATATATATATATATACATATATATATATATACATATACACATATATATATATACACACACACACACACACACACACACACACACACACACACACACACACACACACACACACACACACACACACACACACACACACACATACATACATATATACATACATACATACATACATACATACATACATACATACATACATACATACATACATACACACACCATTATATATAAATATTATTATTATACCGGTGCCAATAAAATTAAGAATAGTTGTAAACAAATTAATAAGAATGGAATAAGACTGCACAAAAAATAAGTACAATGCAATCTGCAACCCTGTGTGTGTGAATTAAAGGGTCTGTCTAGCTCAGTAGTCTGCATATTAGATGCAGTAGTTGGCGCACCTCTCCTAT
This sequence comes from Salvelinus fontinalis, assembly GCF_029448725.1. NCBI lineage: Eukaryota > Metazoa > Chordata > Actinopteri > Salmoniformes > Salmonidae > Salvelinus > Salvelinus fontinalis. Next base: position 97,622 of record NW_026600438.1, on the reverse strand, counting down.
CTCTGACTGTTCTAGGTTTCTCTCTATCTCTCTCTCTCTCTCTCTCTCTCTCTCTCTCTCTCTCTCTCTCTCTCTCTCTCTCTCTCTCTCTCTCTCTCTCTCTCTCTCTCTCTCTCTCTCTCTCTCTCTCTCTCTCTCTCTCTAATACAAAGAGCGTTATTGTCACGGGAAACACATGTTAACATTGCCAAAGCAAGTAAAGTAGATAATATACAAAAGTGAAATAAACAATAAAAAATGAATGGTAAACATTACACTCACAGAAGTTTCAAAAAAATAAAGGCATTTCAAATGTCAATATATGTCTATATCTGTTGTAACGATGTACAAATAGTTACATTCGAATTCGAAATATTTGTGGATCTGTGTAATCTGAGGGAAATATGTGTCTCTAATATGGTCATACATTTGGCAGGAGGTTAGGAAGTGCAGCTCAGTTTCCACCTCATTTTGTGGGCAGTGAGCACATAGCCTGTCTTCTCTTTAGAGCCATGTCTGCCTACGGCGGCCTTTCTCAATAGCAAGGCTATGCTCACTGAGTCTGTACATAGTCAAAGCTTTCCTTAATTTAGGGTCAGTCACAGTGGTCAGGTATTCTGCCACTGTGTACTCTCTGTTTAGGGCCAAATAGCATTCTAGTTGGCTCTGTTTTTTTGTTAGAGGCTCTGGGGCTCTGTGGGGTCTGTTTGCGTTTGTGAACAGAGTCCCAGGACCAGCTCGCTTAGGGGACTCTTCTCCAGGTTCATCTCTCTGTAGGTGATGGCTTTGTTATGGAAGGTTTGGGAATCGCTTCCTTTTGGGTGGAATCGCTTCCTTTTAGGTGGATTTTGATAATTAGCGGGTATCGGCCTATTTCTGCTCTGCATGCATTATTTGGTGTTTTACGTTGTACACAGAGGATATATTTTCAGTCTCAAATTGATGTTTATCCCATTTTGTGAATTCTTGGTTGGTGAGCGGACCCCAGACCTCACTACCATAAAGGGCAATGGGTTCTGTAACTGATCCAAGTATTTTTAGACAGATCCTAATTGGTATGTTGAATATTCTCTCTTTCTCTGTTTCTCTCTCCCTGTCTCTCTCTCTCTCTCTCTCTCTCTCTCTCTCTCTCTCTCTCTCTCTCTCTCTCTCTCTCTCTCTCTCTCTCTCTCTCTCTCTCTCTCTCTCTCTCTCTCTCTCTCTCTCTCTCTCACCTCTGCAAGCTCCAAACAGTTCCTCCAAGTAATTAACGACACTCTTGGTCCTAATTAAAAGCTCTTATCTTTCCCCACACAAGGTCCCGGCAGCTGCTGCAGTCTACCTCTCGCTGAGTAGACCAAGAGACATAAATAGTGCGACGGTATCGTGAGGCAGCACCTGGCTAGGGCCCACACCTGTCACCGCGGGGACCATATCTCATCCTGTCACAGAATTAAAATCCTCCTGGGCTGAAAAAACCCGGGCAGATTCCTCATCTCATGAGTCGCACGCCACGGTTTACTTCCTAAATAGCACCCTACAAGCCTACGTAGTGCACTACTTTTGACCAGGGCCCTATCGAGAATAGGGTGCACTACTTTTGACCAGGGCTCTATAGAGAATAGGGTGCAGTACTTTTGACCAGGGATCTATAGAGAATAGGGTGCACTACTTTTGACCAGGGCTCTATAGAGAATAGGGTGCACTACTTTTGACCAGGGCTCTATAGAGAATAGGGTGCACTACTTTAGACCAGGGCCCTATAGGGAATAGGGTGCACTACTTTTGACCAGGGCCCTATAGGGAATAGGGTGCACTACTTTTGACCAGGGCTCTATAGGGAGTAGGGTGCACTTCTTTTGACCAGGGCTCTATAGAGAATAGGGTGCACTACTTTTGACCAGGGCCCTATTAGAGAATAGGGTGCACTACTTTTGACCAGGGCCCTATTCGAGAATAGGGTGCACTACTTTTGACCAGGGACCTATAGAGAATAGGGTGCACTACTTTTGACCAGGGCCCTATAGAGAATAGGGTGGACTGCTTTTGACCAGGGCCATATAGGGAATAGGGTGCACTACTTTTGACCAGGGCCCTATAGAGAATAGGGTGCACTACTTTTGACCAGGGCTCTATAGAGAATAGGGTGGACTGCTTTTGACCAGGGCCATATAGGGAATAGGGTGCACTACTTTTGACCAGGGCCCTATAGAGAATAGGGTGCACTACTTTTGACCAGGGCTCTATAGAGAATAGGGTGCACTACTTTTGACCAGGGCCCTATAGAGAATAGGGTGCACTACTTTTGACCAGGGCCCTATAGAGAATAGGGTGCACTGCTTTTGACCAGGGCCATATAGGGAATAGGGTGCACTACTTTTGACCAGGGCCCTATAGAGAATAGGGTGCACTACTTTTGACCAGGGCTCTATAGAGAATAGGGTGCACTACTTTTGACCAGGGCCCTATAGAGAATAGGGTGCACTACTTTTGACCAGGGCTCTATAGAGAATAGGGTGCACTACTTTTGACCAGGGCCATAGGGTTATGGGTTAGAAGTGCTCTACATGCTGTGGGATATAGGAGTCACATAGAACACAGACACTAAGCAGCTCCACAGGAAGGATGGGAGTTTGGATCCATTTTACACTAAATATATCATATTGTTCTTTGGTTTCAGTGACGCAGACCCCAGCCTCCCGCTGTAGAATAGAGCAGCAGTGGGTTGCCAGATCCTGCCTCCCGCTGTAGAATAGAGCAGCATTCCCAGATCCTGCCTCCCGCTGTAGAATAGAGCAGCGCTGGGTTGCCAGATCCAGCCTCCCGCTGTAGAATAGAGCAGCACTGGGTTGCCAGATCCTGCCTCCAGCTGTAGAATAGAGCAGCACTGGGTTGCCAGATCCTGCCTCCAGCTGTAGAATAGAGCAGCGCTGGGTTGCCAGATCCTGCCTCCTGCTGTAGAATAGAGCAGCGCTGGGATGCCAGATCCAGCCTCCCGCTGTAGAATAGAGCAGCGCTGGGATGCCAGATCCAGCCTCCCGCTGTAGAATAGAGCAGGGCTGGGTTGCCAGATCCTGCCTCCCGCTGTAGAATAGAGCAGTGCTGCGTTGCCAGATCCTGCATCCTGCTGTAGAATAGAACAGTGTTGCCAGATCTGAGAGATTTCCCCCAAAAACGATGTCTGGACTGGCTTGTAACTAAAGCTTCATATCAGGTCAAGATCTCTCCTGGATTATACCACCGCTTGGCAAGCACACACACACACACACACACACACACGCACGCACGCACGCACGCACGCACACACACACGCACGCACGCACACGCGCACGCACGCACACACGCACACACGCACACACGCACACACGCACACACGCACACACGCACACACCCACACACGCACACACCCACACACACACGCACGCACGCACGCACGCACACACGATGATACCGCTTGTCCAGACAGTGCACCACTTCACAGGGAGTTGAAGGACAAGGAAAGAAAAGGGAAAAGGAAGTGAGAGTGGCGACACTGGCAAGAGAGGGAGAGAGAGGGGGATGTCAGCGAGAGGGGGTGTGGAGAGAGAGTAGGAGGGAGGGAAGGAAAGAGAGGGATATCAGAGAGAGGGAGGTGGAGAGAGAGTAGGAGGGAGGGAGAGGGACGTCAGGGAGAGGGGGTGGAGAGAGAGTAGGAGGGAGGGAGAGGGAGGGACGTCAGGGAGAGGGAGGTGGAGAGAGAGAAGGAGAGAGGGAGGGAGAGAGAGGGATGTCAGGGAGAGGGGGGGTGGAGAGAGAGAAGGAGAGAGGGAGGGAGAGAGAGGGATGTCAGGGAGAGGGGGGGTGGAGAGAGAGGAGAGAGCGAGGGAGAGAGAGAGGGATGTGAGGGAGAGGGGGGTGGAGAGAGAGAAGGAGAGAGAGGGATGTGAGGGAGAGGGGGGTGGAGAGAGAGAAGTAGAGAGAGGGATGTGAGGGAGAGGGGGGTGGAGATAGGGAGGGAGGGAGGGAGGGAAAAACACTCAAGGAACTGTCCAGGGAAGTCAAAGGAACACGTCTGTCAAGTCATTTGTAAAGACAATAAGAAACAGGGTTTTCCATTTACCATGAAAGTTTAATGTTCAGTGGTTGATATGTTTTGTTACAACGATGATGCCTCTACTCTGACCTGCTACAGATCTGAGGACACAGAGAATAGACAGTCCAGCGGGACATCGAAGAGATGCACTCAATTCCTCTCCTCTCCCTTATTGTCTTCTCTCCTCTCCTCCCCTCTGTTCTCTCCTCCGTCCTCTTATCACTCTTCAGACCTCTCATCACTCCTCAGTCCTCTCCTCTCCTCAGTCCTCTCCTCAGTCCTTTCCTCTCAGTCCTCTCCTCAGTCCTCTCATCACTCCTCAGTCCTCTCATCCCTCCTCAGTCCTCTCATCACTCCTCAGTCCTCTCCTCAATCCTCTCTTCTCCTCAGTCCTTTCCTCTCCTCAGTGCTCTCATCACTCCTCAGTCCTCTCCTCCCCTCAGTCTTCACCTCTCCTCAGTCCTCTCAGTCCTCTCCTCAGTCCTCTCATCACTCCTCAGTCCTCTCCTCTCCTCAGTCCTCTCATCACTCCTAAGCCCTCTCATCACTCCTCAGTCCTCTCCTCTCCTAAGTATTTTCCTCTCCTCAGTGCTCTCATCACTCCTCAGTCCTCTGTTCTCTCCTCTGTCCTCTCCTCTCCTTAGTCCTCTCCTCTCCTCAGTCCTCTCATCACTCCTCCGGTCTCTCCTCTCCTCAGTCCTCTGATCACTCCTCAGTTATCTCCTCTCCTCAGTCCTCTCCTCTCCTCAGTCCTCTCATCACTCCTCAGTCCTCTCCTCTCCTCAATCCTTTCCTCTCCTCAGTGCTCTCATCCCCCTCAGTCCTCTCCTCAGTCCTCTCCTCAGTCCTCTCCTCTCCTCAGTCCTCTCATCACTCCTCCAGTCTCTCCTCTCCTCAGTCCTCTGATCACTCCTCAGATCTCTCCTCTCCTCAGTTATCTCCTCTCCTCAGTCCTCTCCTCTCCTCAGTCCTCTCATCACTCCTCAGTCCTCTCCTCTCCTCAGTCCTCTCATCACTCCTCAGTCTTCACATCACTCCTCAGTCCTCTTATCAGTCCTCAGTCCTCTCCTCAATCCTCTCTTCTCCTCAGTCCTTTCTTCTCCTCAGTCCTCTCCTCAATCCTCTCATCACTCCTCAGTCCTCTCCTCTCCTCAGTGCTCTCATCACTCCTCAGTCCTTTGCTCTCCTCAGTGCTCTCATCACTCCTCAGTCCTCTCCTCTCCTCAGTCCTCTCATCACTCCTCAGTCCTCTCATCACTCCTCAGTCCTCTCATCACTCCTCAGTCCTCTCCTCAATCCTCTCATCACTCCTCAGTCCTCTCCTCTCCTCAGTCCTCTCATCACTCCCCAGTCTTCACATCACTCCTCAGTCCTCTCATCACTCATCAGTCCTCTCCTCTCCTCAGTGCTCTCATCACTCCTCAGTCCTTTGCTCTCCTCAGTGCTCTCATCACTCCTCAGTCCTCTCCTCTCCTCAGTCCTCTCATCACTCCTCAGTCCTCTCATCACTCCTCAGTCCTCTCATCACTCCTCAGTCCTTTCCTCTCCTCAGTGCTCTCATCACTCCTCAGTCCTCTCCTCTCCTCAGTCCTCAACACTCCTCAGTCCTCATCACACTGACACTTTCTCTTGCTCACTTTTCACCTCTGCAACTATCAACTATATGTCTCTCTCTCTCGGTATCTCTCTCTCTCTGTGTCTCTCTGTATCTTGATCCATGTCATTATCCCTCTCTCTGGTACACTTCCACTGTATCTCTCCCTCATTCACTCAATTGGCACTCACTTACAGACAATGAGATGGAGATGCCATCGCCACAGCGGTGGTTATATGATAATTACAGTTGTGTTTGGTGGCATGGTAACAGAGCTTGTTGCTATGGAAGATGAGGCAGTTGACCAATGATTAGGTCCAGATAACCCAGGTGAGCTGAAAAGCCAATTAGTGTGTGTGTGTGTGTGTGTGTGTGTGTGTGTGTGTGTGTGTGTGTGTGTGTGTGTGTGTGTGTGTGTGTGTGTGTGTGTGTGTGTGTGTGTGTGTGTGTGTGTGTGTGTGTGTGTGTGTGTACTGTGACCTTTACTGAATTTCATAAGCATTGTCCTATGACAGGACCACAACCTGTCTGAAGGTCGGGAACAGGATATAGAGACTCAGAAACAAACTGTCTGAAGGTCAGGAACAGGATATAGAGACTCAGAAACAAACTGTCAAAGGTCAGGAACAGGAAATAGAGACTCAGAAACAAACTGTCTGAAGATCAGGAACAGGATATAGAGACTCAGATACAAACTGTCAAAAGTCAGGAACAGGATACAGAGACTCAGAAACAAACTGTCTAAAGGTCAGGTCCTCCTCCTCCTCCTCCTCCTCCATCTCCTCCTCCTCCTCTATCTTCCTCCTCCTCTTCCTCTTCCTCCTCTTCCTCCTCCTCCCCCTCCTCATCTTCCTCCTCCACCTACTCCTCCTCCTCTTCCTCCTCCTAGTCCTCCTCCCCCTCCTCTTCCTCCTCCACCTCCTCCTCCTCCTCCTCCTCATTCTCTTCCTCCTCCTCCTCCTCGCCTCCTCCTCATCTTCCTCCTCCTCCACCTCCTATTCCTCCTCCTCTTCCTCGTCCCCCTCCTCTTCCTCCTCCACCTCCTCCTCATCATCCTCCTCCTCTTCCTCCTCCTCCTCATTCTCTTCCTCCTCCTCCTCCTCCACCTCCTCCTCCTCCTCCTCATCTTTCTCCTCCTCCTCCTCCTCATCCACCTCCTCTTCCTCCTCCTCCTCCTCTTCCTCCTCTTCCTCCTCTTCTTCCTCCTCCTCCTCCTCTTCCTCCTCCTCCTATCCTAAACCTTAACCCTTACCTTCACCATTCAGAATTAACTAACCTGTCGTGTTGTTTCTGTTGGAAACCCTGTCCCAAACTTAACCATAGAAATGTGACATTTGGAGAGACTTCAACATTTGATGTTTTGCAGAAATGTGTATAAACGTCAGAATCAGAAGTTAAACTGGTAAAACTATGAGATCTTGTTGCTTTTCCTCCTCATGCCTCTCCCAATAGTCCTCTTCCTCCTGCCTCTTCACCTCCCCCCTCCTCCTACTCCTCCTCCTCCTCTTCACCTCCTCCCTCCTCCTCCTCCTGTCTCTTCACCTCCTCTCTTCTCCTCTTCTTCCTGTCTCTTCATCTCCCCCCTCCTCCTCCTCCTCCACTTCTTCCTCATCCTCCTCTTCCTCTTCACCTCCTCCCTCCTCCTCCCCCTCTTCACCTCCTTCTCCTCTTCCTGTCTCTTCACGTCATCCCTCCTCCTCCCTCCTCCTCCTCCTCCTCCTCCTCCTCCCTCCTCTTCCTCCTCCTCCTCCTCCTCCTCCTCCTCCTCTTCCTTCCTGTCTCCTGCTAGCAGACTGGGACAGCTGTTGGGCACCCAGGAGACAGACAGTGACAAGCCTTGTTTGCTCACGTCTCTTTCTCAACAACATCTGTACAAATATACCCTTGAAGGAATAACGTCAGGATACTGTTATACAGAATGTCACGGGGAACGGCAGAGTAGAGCCCATGTGTTGAATGGGATACCATCAGGGTTTGGTCTGAAGATGGGATACGATATAGCGTCCTATTTGGTAGAATGTGTATTTATTTAATTCCTTTATTCAATTTTTTTTATGGATGAAATCATAGCTTATGTCCCATGTGACCGCAAGCTAATAACTATGACACAGCATCTGTAGATTTGCGGGAAATTAACTTTTTTTCTCTCCCCTGTCAAGACGAGGGGCCACTAAAATGTTTATCTAATGACGTGGTCTCCACCAAACAAGGGGACATGTTTACATGATCTTGGGTCTCAGGAAAACACTGAATTTCTCATATTGGTCCCAGGCTGAACATTTGTGAAGAACCCTTCATCTACAGTAACAGTGGAATGATGTGTTTTCACCATGCATTCTAGTGTTGCAGCCTTCCTATTGGCAGAACATCGCTTGTAGTCAATTCAACGACGGACCATTACATTTGACAACAGGAGATTTGCTGGCCCCAGTTAATTTGACAACAGGAGATTTGTTGGCCCCAGTTAATTTGACAACAGGAGATTTGCTGTCCCCAGTTAATTTGAGGACAGGAGATTTGCTGGCCCCAGTTAATTTGACAACAGGAGATTTGTTGGCCCCAGTTAATTTGACAACAGGAGATTTGCTGGCCCCAGTCAATTTGAGGACAGGAGATTTGCTGTCCCCAGTTAATTTGACGACAGGAGATTTGCTGGCCCCAGTTAATTTGAGAACAGGAGATTTGCTGGCCCCAGTTAATTTGAGGACAGGAGATTTGCTGACCCCAGTTAATTTGAGGACAGGAGATGTGCTGGCCCCAGTTAATTTGACAACAGGAGATTTGCTGGCCCCAGTTAATTTGAGGACAGGAGATGTGCTGGCCCCAGTTAATTTGACAACAGGAGATGTGCTGGCCCCAGTTAATTTGCCAACAGGAGATTTGCTGACCCCAGTTAATTTGAGGACAGGAGATTTGCTGGCCCCAGTCAATTTGACAACAGGAGATTTGCTGGCCCCAGTCAATTTGACAACAGGAGATTTGCTGGCCCCAGTTAATTTGCCAACAGGAGATTTGCTGGCCCCAGTTAATTTGAGGACAGGAGATTTTCTGGCCCCAGTTAATTTGACAACAGGAGATTTGCTGGCCCCAGTTAATTTGACAACAGGAGATTTGCTGGCCCCAGTTAATTTGACAACAGGAGATTTGCTGGCCCCAGTTAATTTGACAACAGGAGATTTGCTGGCCCCAGTTAATTTGACAACAGGAGATTTGCTGGCCCCAGTTAATTTGACAACAGGAGATTTGCTGGCCCCAGTTAATTTGACAACAGGAGATTTGCTGGCCCCAGTTAATTTGACAACAGGAGATTTGCTGGCCCCAGTTAATTTGACAACAGGAGATTTGCTGGCCCCAGTTAATTTGACAACAGGAGATTTGCTGGCCGCAGTTAATTTGAGAACAGGAGATTTGCTGGCCCCAGTTAATTTGACAACAGGAGATTTGCTGGCCCCAGTTAATTTGACGACAGGAGATTTGCTGGCCCCAGTTAATTTGGGGACAGGAGATTTGCTGGCCCCAGTCAATTTGACGACAGGAGATTTGCTGGCCCCAGTTAATTTGAAAACAGGAGATTTGCTGGACCCAGTTAATTGGACGACATGAGATTTGCTGGCCCCGGTTAATTTTAGACCAGGAGATTTGCTGGCCCCAGGTAACTTGACAACAGGAGATTTGCTGGCCCCAGTCAATTTGACGACAGGAGATTTGCTGGCCCCAGTCAATTTGAGGACAGGAGATTTGCTGGCCCCAGTTAATTTGAAAACAGGAGATTTGCTGGCCCCAGTTAATTTGAAAACAGGAGATTTGCAGGCCCCGGTTAATTTTAGGACAGGAGATTTGCTGGCCCCAGTTAATTTGAAAACAGGAGATTTGCTGGCCCCAGTTAATTTGACAACAGGAGATTTGCTGGCCCCAGTTAATTTGAGGACAGGAGATTTGCTGGCCCCGGTTAATTTGACAACAGGAGATTTGCTGGCCCCAGTTAATTTGAGGACAGGAGATTTGCTGGCCCCAGTTAATTTGAGGACAGGAGATTTGCTGGCCCCAGTTAATTTGAGGACAGGAGATTTGCTGGCCCCAGTCAATTTGACAACAAGAGATTTGCTGGCCCCAGTTAATTTGACGACAGGAGATTTGCTGGCCCCAGTCAATTTGAAAACAGGAGATTTGCTGGCCCCAGTTAATTTGACAACAGGAGATTTGCTGGCCCCGGTTAATTTGAGGACAGGAGATTTGCTGGCCCCGGTTAATTTGTAAACAGGAGATTTGCTGGCCCCGGTTAATTTGAGGACAGGAGATTTGCTGGCCCCGGTTAATTTGTAAACAGGAGATTTGCTGGCCCCAGTTAATTTGAGGACAGGAGATTTGCTGGCCCCAGTCAATTTGAGGACAGGAGATTTGCTGGCCCCAGTTAATTTGACAACAGGAGATTTGCTGGCCCCAGTCAATTTGAGGACAGGAGATGTGCTGGCCCCAGTTAATTTGACAACAGGAGATTTGCTGGCCGCAGTTAATTTGAGGACAGGAGATTTGCTGGCCCCAGTTAATTTGGGGACAGGAGATTTGCTGGCCCCAGTCAATTTGACGACAGGAGATTTGCTGGCCCCAGTTAATTTGAAAACAGGAGATTTGCTGGACCCAGTTAATTGGACGACATGAGATTTGCTGGCCCCAGTTAATTTGACAACAGGAGATTTGCTGGACCCAGTTAATTGGACGACATGAGATTTGCTGGCCCCGGTTAATTTTAGACCAGGACATTTGCTGGCCCCAGGTAACTTGACAACAGGAGATTTGCTGGCCCCAATTAATTTGACGACAGGAGATTTGCTGGCCCCAGTTAATTTGAAAACAGGAGATTTGCTGGCCCCAGTTAATTGGACGACATGAGATTTGCTGGCCCCGGTTAATTTTAGGACAGGAGATTTGCTGGCCCCAGTTAATTTGACAACAGGAGATTTGCTGGCCCCAGTCAATTTGAGGACAGGAGTTTGCTGACCCCAGTCAATTTTAGGACAGGAGATTTGCTGTCCCCAGTTAATTTGGGGACAGGAGATTTGCTGGCCCCATTCAATTTGAGGACAGGAGATTTGCTGGCCCCAGTCAATTTGACAACAAGAGATTTGCTGGCCCCAGTCAATTTGAGGACAGGAGATTTGCTGGCCCCAGTCAATTTGACAACAGGAGATTTGCTGGCCCCAGTCAATTTGACAACAGGAGATTTGCTGGCCCCAGTTAATTTGACAACAGGAGATTTGCTGGCCCCAGTTAATTTGACAACAGGAGATTTGCTGGCCCCAGTTAATTTGACAACAGGAGATTTGCTGGCCCCGGTTAATTTGGGGACAGGAGATTTGCTGGCCCCAGTAAATTTGAGGACAAGAGATTTGCTGGCCCCAGTTAATTTGAGGACAGGAAATTTGCTGGACCCAGTCAATTTGAGGACAGGAGATTTGCTGACCCCAGTCAATTTGAGAACAGGAGATTTGCTGGCCCCAGTTAATTTGACAACAGGAGATTTGTTGGCCCCAGTTAATTTGACAACAGGAGATTTGCTGGCCCCAGTCAATTTGAGGACAGGAGATTGCTGGCCCCAGCTAATTTGACAACAGGAGATTTGCTGGCCCCGGTTAATTTGGGGACAGGAGATTTGCTGGCCCCAGTAAATTTGAGGACAAGAGGTTTGCTGGCCCCAGTTAATTTGAGGACAGGAAATTTGCTGGACCCAGTCAATTTCACAACAGGAGATTTGCTGGCCCCAGTTAATTTGACGACAGGAGATTTGCTGGCCCCAGTCAATTTGAGGACAGGAGATTTGCAGGCCCCAGTTAATTTGACAACAGGAGATTTGCTGGCCCCGAATAATTTGAAGACAGGAGATTTGCTGGCCCCAGTTAATTTGACAACAGGAGATTTGCTGGCCCCAGTTAATTTGACAACAGGAGATTTGCTGGCCCCAGTTAATTTGACAACAGGAGATTTGCTGGCCCCAGTTAATTTGAGGACAGGAGATTTGCTGGCCCCAGTCAATTTCACGACAGGAGATTTGCTGGCCCCAGTTAATTTGACGACAGGAGATGTGCTGGCCCCAGTCAATTTGATGACAGGAGATTTGCAGGCCCCAGTTAATTTGACAACAGGAGATTTGCTGGCCCCGAATAATTTGAGGACAGGAGATTTGCTGTCCCCAGTTAATTTGACAACAGGAGATTTGCTGGCCCCGGTTAATTTGACAACAGGAGATTTGCTGGCCCCAGTAAATTTGAGGACAGGAGATTTGCAGGCCCCAGTTAATTTGACAACAGGAGATTTGCTGGCCCCGAATAATTTGAGGACAGGAGATTTGCTGGCCCCAGTTAATTTGAGGACAGGAGATTTGCTGGCCCCAGGTAATTTGAGGACAGGAGATTTGCTGGACCCAGTCAATTTGAGAACAGGAGATTTGCTGACCCCAGTTAATTTGAGGACAGGAGATTTGCTGGCCCCAGTTAATTTGACAACAGGAGATTTGCTGGCCCCAGTTAATTTGACAACAGGAGATTTGCTGGCCCCAGTTAATTTGACAACAGGAGATTTGCTGGCCCCAGTTAATTTGACAACAGGAGATTTGCTGGCCCCAGTTAATTTGACAACAGGAGATTTGCTGGCCCCAGTTAATTTGGGGACAGGAGATTTGCTGGCCGCAGTTAATTTGAGGACAGGAGAGTTGCTGGCCCCAGTTAATTTGACAACAGGAGATTTGCTGGCCCCAGTTAATTTGAGGACAGGAGATTTGCTGGCCCCAGTTAATTTGAGGACAGGAGATTTGCTGGCCCCAGTCAATTTGAGGACAGGAGATTTTCTGGCCCCAGTTAATTTGACAACAGGAGATTTGCTGGCCCCAGTCAATTTGACGACAGGAGATTTGCTGGCCCCAGTTAATTTGAAAACAGGAGATTTGCTGGACCCAGTTAATTGGACGACATGAGATTTGCTGGCCCCGGTTAATTTGAGGACAGGAGATTTGCTGGCCCCAGTTAATTTGACAACAGGAGATTTGCTGGCCCCAGTTAATTTGACAAAAGGAGATTTTCTGGCCCCAGTCAATTTCACGACAGGAGATTTGCTGGCCCCAGTTAATTTGACGACATGAGATTTGCTGGCCCCAGTTAATTTGACAACAGGAGATTTGCTGGCCCCAGTCAATTTGAGGACAGGAGATTTGCTGACCCCAGTCAATTTGAGGACAGGAGATTTGCTGGCCCCAGGTAATTTGACAACAGGAGATTTGCTGGCCCCAGTTAATTTGACAACAGGAGATTTGCTGGCCCCAGTTAATTTGACAACAGGAGATTTGCTGGACCCAGTCAATTTGACAACAGGAGATTTGCTGGCCCCAGTTAATTTGACAACAGGAGATTTGCTGGCCCCAGTTAATTTGACGACAGGAGATTTGTTGGCCCCAGTCAATTTCACGACAGGAGATTTGCTGGCCCCAGTTAATTTGACGACATTAGATGTGCTGGCCCCAGTCAATTTGAGGACAGGAGATTTGCAGGCCCCAGTTAATTTGACAACAGGAGATTTGCTGGCCCCGAATAATTTGAGGACAGGAGATTTGCAGGCCCCAGTTAATTTGACAACAGGAGATTTGCTGGCCCCGAATAATTTGAGGACAGGAGATTTGCTGGCCCCAGTTAATTTGACAACAGGAGATTTGCTGGCCCCAGTTAATTTGAGGACAGGAGATTTGCTGGCCCCAGTTAATTTGACAACAGGAGATTTGCTGGCCCCAGTTAATTTGACAACAGGAGATTTGCTGGCCCCAGTTAATTTGACGACAGGAGATTTGCTGGCCCCAGTTAATTTGAAAACAGGAGATTTGCTGGACCCAGTTAATTGGACGACATGAGATTTGCTGGCCCCGGTTAATTTGAGGACAGGAGATTTGCTGGCCCCAGTTAATTTGACAACAGGAGATTTGCTGGCCCCAGTTAATTTGACAACAGGAGATTTGCTGGCCCCAGTCAATTTGACAACAGGAGATTTGCTGGCCCCAGTCAATTTGAGGACAGGAGATTTGCTGGCCCCAGTCAATTTGACAACAGGAGATTTGCTGGCCCCAGTCAATTTGACAACAGGAGATTTGCTGGCCCCAGTTAATTTGACAACACGAGATTTGCTGGCCCCAGTCAATTTGACAACAGGAGATTTGCTGGCCCCGGTCAATTTGAGGACAGGAGACAGTTTGTTGTTGAATTGTTCCTTTTAATTCCTTTTAATTCTGTGAAGCATATCATAGCAGGATGGAGCTCCACTTGTATGGAACAGAAATGTCTCCTGTATTTGTATAGAATCGCTTGGAAAGGTAGGACCATCTTGGTCTGAAGATCGGATTCGGCATCGTCACATTTGGTAGAATAACGTATATTTATTTTTTATGTATTTATATTTTATTAATAAAACGACGTTATAATTCTTCATCTTTATTTCTGATAGGACCTTGAAATTATTCTTAAGTAGTAATTATGTAATAACTATTTAATCACGCTTTGTACAATAACGTTTGATATGTCAATTCAATATAATTAGCGGACTGTAAAAATAAAAGCTTTACCCAATCACCCCTGGGCATATTTCCTCTAACACCTGGCTCTAAACAGTTTTACAATGAAGCTTTTGATGAGGCAAAAACTTTGCTGCAGGCCTTTTCTTTTGATGCCCTGTAAAAGAACAACGCAAACTCTCAAGTATAAAACAGTCAAAATCACCTGTATTGACAGCACACACAGCAGGATACAGTATACCACACATTACATTGACGCTCCATCATGAGATGAAGCTAGTCCTCCAACACCCCCCCCCCTCCCCCCGACCGTCATCTTTGATGTCAGTAACAGTAATTATTCCAACTAATGCCTTTCACAGCTTTTTTAAAGAGCAAGTGCTGTCCCAAAAAAAAAAGTTGATATTCCTATGATTTAAATAAATATATTTCTACACAAAAAAAGGTGATATTCCTGTGTTTTATATATATATATATATATATATTTCTACACAATGAGGTTGGAATAATACTGTGAAATTGTGAAAACTATGATAATGCCCTTTTAGTCCAGAGCGGTTTGATAAAGATAGACTGAATTGTCGTCTTGTTTGACTAGGTGGGATTTTTGGACCCTTAAAGCCCACCCAGGTTTAATAGACCAATAACAAAGAGAGTTTTCCCTCCTCTCAGCCAATAGCAGCTACTTTACAGGTTACACATCCCTCCCCATCAGGCTCCTCCAATTAGGCCCCTCTCTCTCAGACCACTCCCACACAGTCCTGGCATAACTCTTACATGAGAAATTGCATTTTATTGCCAAGAAACTATTTTAGTTTCTTTATGACCATATTCATTGAAAACAATCCCGGTAAGCAACTTAATCGCTACTCAGAAATAATTTGATATTGAGATTTAAAAAAACTTTATTGAGCTCAAATGAATCCCAACCGGAAGATGTAGTGGGCCGAAGTGAAGAACATAGAGGTTAATATGAAGAACGTCATCAACACAAGCAGATAAAACCAGTTCAGAAAGGGAACCCGAGCGCCCGCCTCAATTGACTCATCAGCTGACATTGCACCAATCAGATGCTCGTAACAATCAGTAACAACCAATTAGATGCTCGCAACAATCACGCCTACCTTAATTTGGTAGTTGATTTATCAATAAGCTGACTGGTTTCTGCTCACACACATCCTGCTACTACTGCTAGTACTCCCTGACGAAGGCCATGCAGCCGAAACGCGTCGGTTTTTAAAAAACGTTGTTTCTGTTGAACATGCCATACTAATAAAGGCATTTTAATTAATTATATAAAGAGTGTCTTGGTCCTCCTTTCTTTTTGATGACCAATTCACCCCTTTTACCAAAGAGCACCTTCTATCTACCAACATGTACTATTGTGGAACCTTCGTAGAGCTTCCCTTCCTCCTCTTTCTACTACTGCTAGTATGTGTTGGCTTCTAGCTCCCTCCTCCTGTTAGGTTCACATCCTGCTACTAATGCTAGTATGTGTAGGCTTCTAGCTCCCTCCACATGTTAGGTTCACATCCTGCTACTACTGCTAGTATGTGTTGGCTTCTAGCTCCCTCCTCCTGTTAGGTTCACATCCTGCTACTAATGCTAGTATGTGTAGGCTTCTAGCTCCCTCCACATGTTAGGTTCACATCCTGCTACTACTGCTAGTATGCGTTGGCTTTAAGCTCCCTCCACATGTTAGGTTCACATCCTGCTACTAATGCTAGTATGTGTAGGCTTCTAGCTCCCTCCACATGTTAGGTTCACATCCTGCTACTACTGCTAGTATGTGTTGGCTTCTAGCTCCCTCCTCCTGTTAGGTTCACATCCTGCTACTAATGCTAGTATGTGTAGGCTTCTAGCTCCCTCCACATGTTAGGTTCACATCCTGCTACTACTGCTAGTATGTGTTGGCTTCTAGCTCCCTCCACCACCCCAGGATGTGAACCTGTTAGGTTCACATCCTGCTACTACTGCTAGTATGTGTTGGCTTCTAGCTCCCTCCACCTGTTAGGTTCACATCCTGCTACTACTGCTAGTATGCGTTGGCTTTAAGCTCCCTCCACATGTTAGGTTCACATCCTGCTACTAATGCTAGTATGTGTAGGCTTCTAGCTCCCTCCACATGTTAGGTTCACATCCTGCTACTACTGCTAGTATGTGTTGGCTTCTAGCTCCCTCCTCCTGTTAGGTTCACATCCTGCTACTAATGCTAGTATGTGTAGGCTTCTAGCTCCCTCCACATGTTAGGTTCACATCCTGCTACTACTGCTAGTATGTGTTGGCTTCTAGCTCCCTCCACCACCCCAGGATGTGAACCTGTTAGGTTCACATCCTGCTACTACTGCTAGTATGTGTTGGCTTCTAGCTCCCTCCACCTGTTAGGTTCACATCCTGCTACTACTGCTAGTATGTGTTGGCTTCTAGCTCCCTCCTCCTGTTAGGTTCACATCCTGCTACTACTGCTAGTATGTGTTGGCTTCTAGCTCCCTCCACCACCCCAGGCCTCCACCTGTTAGGTTCACATCCTGCTACTACTGCTAGTATGTGTTGGCTTCTAGCTCCCTCCACCACCCCAGGCCTCCACCTGTTAGGTTCACATCCTGCTGGGAAATGTTATATATCGATGCTTTGTTTGGGACAGTGATCTGGGAAATGTTATATATCGATGCTTTGTTTGGGACAGTGATCTGGGAAATGTTATATATTGATGCTTTGTTTGGGACAGTGATCTGGGAAATGTTATATATACTATATCGACGCTTTGTTTGGGACAGTGATCTGGGAAATGTTATATATCGACGCTTTGTTTGGGACAGTGATCTGGGAAATGTTATATATACTATATTGAAGCTTTGTTTGGGACAGTGATCTGGGAAATGTTATATATCGACGCTTTGTTTGGGACAGTGATCTGGGAAATGTTATATATCGATGCTTTGTTTGGGACAGTGATCTGGGAAATGTTATATATACTATATTGATGCTTTGTTTGGGACAGTGATCTGGGAAATGTTATATATACTATATTGACGCTTTGTTTGGGAGAGTGATCTGGGAAATGTTATATATCGATGCTTTGTTTGGGACAGTGATCTGGGAAATGTTATATATACTATATTGTCGCTTTGTTTGGGACAGTGATCTGGGAAATGTTATATATCGATGCTTTGTTTGGGACAGTGATCTGGGAAATGTTATATATCGATGCTTTGTTTGGGACAGTGATCTGGGAAATGTTATATATCGACGCTTTGTTTGGGACAGTGATCTGGGAAATGTTATATATCGATGCTTTGTTTGGGACAGTGATCTGGGAAATGTTATATATACTATATTGATGCTTTGTTTGGGACAGTGATCTGGGAAATGTTATATATCGATGCTTTGTTTGGGACAGCTATCTGGGAAATGTTATATATCAATGCTTTGTTTGGGACAGTGATCTGGGAAATGTTATATATCGATGCTTTGTTTGGGACAGTGATCTGGGAAATGTTATATATCGATGCTTTGTTTGGGACAGTGATCTGGGAAATGTTATATATCGATGCTTTGTTTGGGACAGTGATCTGGGAAATGTTATATATCGATGCTTTGTTTGGGACAGTGATCTGGGAAATGTTATATATACTATATTGTCGCTTTGTTTGGGACAGTGATCTGGGAAATGTTATATATCAATGCTTTGTTTGGGACAGTGATCTGGGAAATGTTATATATACTATATTGTCGCTTTGTTTGGGACAGTGATCTGGGAAATGTTATATATCGATGCTTTGTTTGGGACAGTGATCTGGGAAATGTTATATATTGATGCTTTGTTTGGGACAGTGATCTGGGAAATGTTATATATACTATATTGATGCTTTGTTTGGGACAGTGATCTGGGAAATGTTATATATCGATGCTTTGTTTGGGACAGTGATCTGGGAAATGTTATATATCGATGCTTTGTTTGGGACAGTGATCTGGGAAATGTTATATATCGATGCTTTGTTTGGGACAGTGATCTGGGAAATGTTATATATCGATGCTTTGTTTGGGACAGTGATCTTCTCCGGAGGATCAGAACTCACATCACTTAAGTTATTAATTACTTAAACAACTTGTTAAACGTATTTCTACGTGGTGTTTCCTTTGTGACGACCCTCCCACTCTGTCTGCCGTATTCTCTTTGTGTTCTTGTTTCCTTATTAGGATGTCGGTGGGCGGAGTTGGGAGGGTCGTCAGATACATGGGAGACACCTGGGCCCGGTGTCTCCCAGGATAAATACACCACTTCCCCGTTCATGGAGGAGACTCTCTCCAGGCGGACACCTTGATAGATTTGTTTGTGTTTCTTGGTGTTTTTTTTTGGTTGTTTGTTTTAGCATCTTTCAACACCTTGCATTATCACATTCATTCATGCAAAACACTCACTTACACTACTGATTACTGATTACACACACCATTGTATATTATACTTAGTTTCATTAGTTAATAAATATATATTTTGTTACTCCTTTTCTCCACGTTGTCTCCCTTTTGTTACGGGCTTTGAGCCGGTTCATGACACCTTTCTGAAAAAAAAACGCCTGCTCATATCCTGTCATCCTAACACTGGAATACACCATAAATATATTTTATATTCTACATGTTTCTACTTCAAAGGTCAGCCGCCGATGTTACACACTATCTCGTCCAAGGCCGTAGCATAGGATGAAGGCCATGTCGGTTTACGACTGCACCCCGAAAGGTTTACTACACGCTAGCAACAGCGTGTACTAGCGTGTAGTTATGATCTTACATTCATAAAAAGCTTAATTCTGATGCAGGTCCTTTGCATTAGAGAGACTTCAGAGGTGAATACACAGCACATCATATATATTGGCCTTATTAAAGCTTATAACAGATCTAACAGCCTTATTAAGGCTTATAACACATCTAACAGCCTTAGCTAATATAACATCTATTAGGCTTATTAAAGCTTATAACACTTCTAATAGCCTTATTCAAGCTTATAACACACATATTAGCCTTATTCAAGCTTATAACACATATATTAGCCTTATTCAAGCTTATAACACAAATATTAGCCTTATTCAAGCTTATAACACATCTAACAGCCTTACTAAAGCTTATAACACATCTAATAACCTTATTAAAGTGTCTAACACATATATTAGCCTTATTAAAGCTTATAACACATCTACTAGCATTATTAAAGCTTATAACACCTCTACTAGCCTTATTAAATCTTATAACACAGATAATAGCCTTATGAAAGCTTACAACACATCTAATAACCTAATTAAAGGTTATAACACATCTACTAGCCTTATTAAAGCTTATAACACATCTACTAGCCTTATTAAAGCTTATAACACATCTACTAGCCTTATTAAAGCTTATAACACATCTACTAGCCTGATTGAAGCTTATAACACATCTACTAGCCTTATTAAAGCTTATAACACATCTACTAGCCTTATTAAAGCTTATAACACATCTACTAGCCTCATTGAAGCTTATAACACATCTACTAGCCTTATTAAAGCTTACAACACCTATACTAGTGTGAGTTTATTCCGCGACCGTTTGTGGTAGATGGTGTCAAATTGTGGTAAATTGCATCATTCTGGCAACAATGGCTGACACTTAAATAACGTGCCATAGACCTCTACGGCACCCCTCAAGCTGTGCTGCAGTACGCCACAACTGTATAAGGAAGAACCACTGTATTAGCCTTATTACAGCTTATAACACATCTATTAGCCTTGTTAAAGCTCATAACACATACATTAGCCGTGTAAAAGTATCCTCTCAAAACGCCGGCAGACGCACAGGTCCTGGAATATACTACATGTTCATAACATACTACATGTTCATAACATACATGGTTATAACATACTAAATTGTTTTAACATACTACATGGTTATAACATACTACATGTTCATAACATACTACATGGTTATAACATACTACATGTTCATAACATTCATGGTTATAACATACTACATGTTCATAACATACTACATGTTCCTAACATACATGCTTATAACACACTACATGGTCATAACATACTACATGTTCATAACATACATGGTTATAACATACTAAATTGTTTTAACATACTACATGGTTATAACATACTACATGGTTATAACATACTACATGGTTATAACACACTACATGGTTATAACATATTACATGGTTTTAAAGTATGACATGGCTATAACATACTACATGGTTTTAACATACTACATGGTTTTACAATACTACATGGTCAGAACATACTACATGGTCATGACATACTACATGTTCATAACATACATGGTTATAACATACTAAATTGTTTTAACATACTACATGGTTATAACATACTACATGTTCATAACATTCATGGTTATAACATACTACATGGTTTTAACATACTACATGGTTATAACATACTACATGTTCATAACATTCATGGTTATAACATACTACATGTTCATAACATACTACATGTTCCTAACATACATGCTTATAACACACTACATGGTCATAACATACTACATGTTCATAACATACATGCTTATAACACACTACATGGTCATAACATACTACATGTTCATAACATACATGCTTATAACACACTACATGGTCATAACATACTACATGTTCATAACATACATGCTTATAACACACTACATGGTCATAACATACTACATGTTCCTAACATACATGCTTATAACACACTACATGGTCATAACATACTACATGTTCATAACATACATGGTTATAACATACTAAATTGTTTTAACATACTACGTGGTCATAACATACTACATGTTCCTAACATACATGCTTATAACAAACTACATGTTCATAACATACTACATGGCCGTAACATACCACATGGTTATAACGTACTACATGGTTTTAACATACTACATGGTTATAACATACTACATTCTTATAACATACTACATGGTCAAAACATACTATATTCTTATAACATATGGCATGGTTATAACATACTACATAGTCATAACATACTACATTATTATAACATATGGCATGGTTATAACATACTACATGGCTATAATATACTACATGGTTATAACATACTATATTATTATAACATATGGCATGGTTTTAACATACTACATGGTTATAACATACTACATGGTCATAACATACTACATTATTATAACATACTACATTCTTATAACATACTGCATAGTCATAACATACTACATTCTTATAACATACTACATGGTTATAACATACTAAATGGTTATAACATACTACATGGCTATAATATACTACATGGTTATAACATACTACATGGTTATAGCATACTACATAGCTACACTATACTACATGTTCCAGCACATAGGGTATGAGAAACAGCCATTTGGGATGAGACAGACATGTTTCTGAATTAGCCAGTGACTCAGCAGTTTAACGTAATGTTGAGCTGGCAAATAGATGGGAAACAGCTCCGGACCAATCATCATCAGCAGGATATCAGGTTATTCTGAATGGTGTGGTAAAGGGCAGCAGGATATCAGGTTATTCTGAATGGGGTGGTAAAGGGCAGCAGGATATCAGGTTATTCTGAATGGTGTGGTAAAGGGCAGCAGGATATCAGGTTATTCTGAATGGTATGGTAAAGGGCAGCAGGATATCAGGTTATTCTGAATGGTGTGGTAAAGGGCAGCAGGATATCAGGTTATTCTGAATGGTGTGGTAAAGGGCAGCAGGATATCAGGTTATTCTGAATGGTGTGGTAAAGGGCAGCAGGATATCAGGTTATTCTGAATGGTATGGTAAAGGGCAGCAGGATATCAGGTTATTCTGAATGGTGTGGTAAAGGGCAGCAGGATATCAGGTTATTCTGAATGGTATGGTAAAGGGCAGCAGGATATCAGGTTATTCTGAATGGTATGGTAAAGGGCAGCAGGATATCAGGTTATTCTGAATGGTATGGTAAAGGGCAGCAGGATATCAGGTTATTCTGAATGGTATGGTAAAGGGCAGTAGGATATCAGGTTATTCTGAATGGTATGGTAAAGGACAGCAGGATATCAGGTTATTCTGAATGGTATGGTAAAGGGCAGTAGGATATCAGGTTATTCTGAATGGTATGGTAAAGGGCAGCAGGATATCAGGTTATTCTGAATGGGGTGGTAAAGGGCAGCAGGATATCAGGTTATTCTGAATGGTGTGGTAAAGGACAGCAGGATATCAGGTTATTCTGAATGGTGTGGTAAAGGACAGCAGGATATCAGGTTATTCTGAATGGTGTGGTAAAGGGCAGCAGGATATCAGGTTATTCTGAATGGTGTGTTAAAGGGCAGCAGGATATCAGGTTATTCTGAATGGTATGGTAAAGGGCAGCAGGATATCAGGTTATTCTGAATGGTGTGGTAAAGGGCAGCAGGATATCAGGTTATTCTGAATGGTATGGTAAAGGGCAGCAGGATATCAGGTTATTCTGAATGGTATGGTAAAGGGCAGCAGGATATCAGGTTATTCTGAATGGTATGGTAAAGGGCAGCAGGATATCAGGTTATTCTGAATGGTATGGTAAAGGGCAGCAGGATATCAGGTTATTCTGAATGGTGTGTTAAAGGGCAGCAGGATATCAGGTTATTCTGAATGGTATGGTAAAGGGCAGCAGGATATCAGGTTATTCTGAATGGTATGGTAAAGGGCAGCAGGATATCAGGTTATTCTGAATGGTATGGTAAAGGGCAGCAGGATATCAGGTTATTCTGAATGGGGTGGTAAAGGGCAGCAGGATATCAGGTTATTCTGAATGGTGTGTTAAAGGGCAGTAGGATATCAGGTTATTCTGAATGGTGTGGTAAAGGGCAGCAGGATATCAGGTTATTCTGAATGGTGTGTTAAAGGGCAGCAGGATATCAGGTTATTCTGAATGGTGTGGTAAAGGGCAGCAGGATATCAGGTTATTCTGAATGGTGTGGTAAAGGGCAGCAGGATATCAGGTTATTCTGAATGGTATGGTAAAGGGCAGCAGGATATCAGGTTATTCTGAATGGTGTGGTAAAGGGCAGCAGGATATCAGGTTATTCTGAATGGGGTGGTAAAGGGCAGCAGGATATCAGGTTATTCTGAATGGTGTGTTAAAGGGCAGCAGGATATCAGGTTATTCTGAATGGTGTGGTAAAGGGCAGCAGGATATCAGGTTATTCTGAATGGTGTGGTAAAGGGCAGCAGGATATCAGGTTAATCTGAATGGTGTGTTAAAGGGCAGCAGGATATCAGGTTATTCTGAATGGTGTGGTAAAGGGCAGCAGGATATCAGGTTATTCTGAATGGTGTGTTAAAGGGCAGTAGGATATCAGGTTATTCTGAATGGGGTGGTAAAGGGCAGCAGGATATCAGGTTATTCTGAATGGTGTGTTAAAGGGCAGCAGGATATCAGGTTATTCTGAATGGTGTGGTAAAGGGCAGCAGGATATCAGGTTATTCTGAATGGTGTGGTAAAGGGCAGCAGGATATCAGGTTATTCTGAATGGGGTGGTAAAGGGCAGCAGGATATCAGGTTATTCTGAATGGTGTGTTAAAGGGCAGCAGGATATCAGGTTATTCTGAATGGTGTGTTAAAGGGCAGCAGGATATCAGGTTATTCTGAATGGTGTGGTAAAGGGCAGCAGGATATCAGGTTATTCTGAATGGTATGGTAAAGGGCAGCAGGATATCAGGTTATTCTGAATGGTGTGGTAAAGGGCAGCAGTGTCACGTTCCTGACCTATTTATGTTAGTTGTTATGTGTGTTAGTTGGTCAGGACGTGAGGTTGGGTGGGCATTCTATGTTTTCTGTTTCTGTGTTGGTTTTGGGTTACCTGGTATGGCTCTTAATTAGAGGCAGGTGTTTGGCGTTCCTCTAATTAAGAGTCATATTTAGGTAGGCGTTGTCACAGTGTTCGTTGTGGGTGATTGTCTCCTGTGTCAGTATGTATGTTCGTGCCACACGGGACTGTAGCGTTTGTTTGTTTCGTTTCGTTTCGATGTCGTCTGTTTCCTGTACGTAAGTTTATGTTTAGTTATGTAAGTTTATGTTCAGGTTTCGTCAACGTCGTTTTCTTGTTTTGTAGTTTTGAAAGTGTTTTGTTTCGTTTCGTGTTGCCATCGTATTCATAATAAAGATGGCTTATTTCCCAAATGCTGTGTTTTGGTCTGAAGATCCTTCTCTCCTCACCTCATCCGAGGATGAGGAGAGCGACAGTCGTTACAGAATCACCCACCACGCTAAGACCAAGCGGCAAGGGAAAACTAAACGGAGTAAGGGACAGGAGAGAAAGGAGCAATGGACATGGGATGATGTATTGGACGGAAAGGGTTGCTACACTTGGGAGGAGATCCTGGCTGGTAGGGATCGCCTCCCATGGGAACAGGTGGAGGCACTGAGGAGAGCAGAGGCTACCGGGGAGAGGAACCGGAGCTATGAGGGAACGCGTCTGGCACGGAAGCCAAAAAAGCCCGTAAGTAATTCCCAAAAATTTCTTGGGGGGGGGCTAGGAGGTAGTGGGCCAAGGGCAGGTAGGAGACCTGCGCCCACTTCCCAGGCTTACCGTGGAGAGCGGGAGTACGGGCAGGCGCCGTGTTACGCAGTAGAGCGCACGGTGTCTCCTGTACGAGTGCATAGTCCAGTGCGGGTTATTCCACCTCCCCGCACTGGTAGGGCTAGATTGAGTATTGAGCCAGGTGTCATGAGGCCGGCTCAACGCGTCTGGTCTCCAGTGCGTCTCCTCGGGCCGGCATACATGGCACCTGTCTTACGCATGGTTTCCCCGGTTCGCCTACATAGCCCGGTGCGGGTTATTCCACCTCCCCGCACTGGTCGGGCAACCGGGAGTATTCAACCAG
The DNA here is from genome assembly GCF_029448725.1 of Salvelinus fontinalis. Taxonomy (NCBI): domain Eukaryota; kingdom Metazoa; phylum Chordata; class Actinopteri; order Salmoniformes; family Salmonidae; genus Salvelinus; species Salvelinus fontinalis. The sequence continues at coordinate 72,586 of NW_026600438.1, read as the reverse complement.
GTAAGGTTGGGCAAGCTCAATGCTCAAGAGTGCCAGTACGCCTCCACGGTCCGGTATTTCCGGCGCCACCTCCCCGCCCCAGCCTAGTACCTACAGTGTCTACACTATGCACTAGGCTACCAGTGCGTATCCTGAGCCCTGTTCCTCCTTCACGCACTCTCCCTGTAGTGCGTGTATCTAGCCCGGTGCCTCCAGTTCCGGCCCCACGCACTAAGCTACCAGTGCGTCTCCAGAGCCCTGTACAAACTGTATCTTCTCCCCCTACTAATCCTGATGTGCTTGTTCTCAGCCCGGCGTCACCAGTTCCGGCACCACGCACCAGGTCTACAGTGCACCGTATCCGGCCAGAGCCATCCGTCTCCCCAGCGCCATCTGAGCCATCCGTCTCCCCAGCGCCATCTGAGCCATCCATCTCCCCAGCGCCATCTGAGCCATCCGTCTCCCCAGCGCCATCTGAGCCATCCGTCTCCCCAGCGCCGTCTGAGCCATCCGTCTGCCAGGAGCCTGCAAAGCCGCCCGTCTGCCATGAGCCTGCAAAGCCGCCCGTCTGCCATGAGCCTACAGAGCCGTCAGCCAGACAGGAGCCGCTAGAGCCGTCAGCCAGACAGGAGCCGCTAGAGCCGTCAGCCAGACAGGATCTGCCAGAGCCGCCAACCAGACAGGATCTGCCAGAGCCGCCAACCAGACAGGATCTGCCAGAGCCGCCAACCAGACAGGATCTGCCAGAGCCGCCAACCAGACAGGATCTGCCAGAGCCGCCAACCAGACAGGATCTGCCAGAGCCGCCAGCGAGCCATGAGCAGCCAGAGCCGTCAGAGAGCCATGAGCAGCCAGAGCCGTCAGAGAGCCATGAGCAGCCAGAGCCGTCAGAGCGCCATGAGCAGCCAGAGCCGTCAGAGCGCCATGAGCAGCCAGAGCCGTCAGAGCGCCATGAGCAGCCAGAGCCGTCAGAACGCCATGAGCGTCGAGAGCCGTCAGCCTGCCATGAGCGTCGAGAGCCGTCAGCCTGCCATGAGCGTCGAGAGCCGTCAGCCTGCCATGAGCGTCGAGAGCCGTCAGCCTGCCATGAGCGTCGAGAGCCGTCAGCCTGCCATGAGCGTCGAGAGCCGTCAGCCTGCCATGAGCGTCGAGAGCCGTCAGCCTGCCATGAGCGTCGAGAGCCGTCAGCCTGCCATGAGCGTCGAGAGCCGTCAGCCTGCCATGAGCGTCGAGAGCCGTCAGCCAGCCATGAGCGTCGAGATTCGTCAGTCAGCCATGAGCTGCCCTTCAGCCTGAAAAGGCTAGATACCCAGAACTGCCCATCAGTCCAGAGCTGTCTCTCTGTCCGGAGCTGCCTTTCAGTCCGGAGTTGCCCCTCTATCCTGATCTCCCTCTCTATCTTGATCTACCTCTATATTCTTATCTATCCCTCTGTCTTGATTTATCTCTCTGTCCCGGTGTTGTCCTTATTAGGTATGTTATTAAGAGGATTTTGTGGGGGAAAAAAGAGGGTGGACATTCTTGGAGGGAGGAAGCTAGGATGGATTATGGTGGGGTGGGAACCGCGCCCGGAGCCTGAGCCACCACCGTGGTTAGATGCCCACCCAGACCCTCCCCTAGACTTTGTGCTGGTGCGTCCGGAGTTCGCACCTTGTGGGGGGGGTAATGTCACGTTCCTGACCTATTTATGTTAGTTGTTATGTGTGTTAGTTGGTCAGGACGTGAGGTTGGGTGGGCATTCTATGTTTTCTGTTTCTGTGTTGGTTTTGGGTTACCTGGTATGGCTCTTAATTAGAGGCAGGTGTTTGGCGTTCCTCTAATTAAGAGTCATATTTAGGTAGGCGTTGTCCCAGTGTTCGTTGTGGGTGATTGTCTCCTGTGTCAGTATGTATGTTCGTGCCACACGGGACTGTAGCGTTTGTTTGTTTCGTTTCGTTTCGATGTCGTCTGTTTCCTGTACGTAAGTTTATGTTTAGTTATGTAAGTTTATGTTCAGGTTTCGTCAACGTCGTTTTCTTGTTTTGTAGTTTTGAAAGTGTTTTGTTGCGTTTCGTGTTGCCATCGTATTCATAATAAAGATGGCTTATTTCCCAAATGCTGCGTTTTGGTCTGAAGATCCTTCTCTCCTCACCTCATCCGAGGATGAGGAGAGCGACAGTCGTTACAAGCAGGATATCAGGTTATTCTGAATGGTGTGGTAAAGGGCAGCAGGATATCAGGTTATTCTGAATGGTGTGTTAAAGGGCAGTAGGATATCAGGTTATTCTGAATGGTGTGGTAAAGGGCAGCAGGATATCAGGTTATTCTGAATGGTGTGGTAAAGGGCAGCAGGATATCAGGTTATTCTGAATGGTGTGTTAAAGGGCAGCAGGATATCAGGTTATTCTGAATGGTGTGGTAAAGGGCAGCAGGATATCAGGTTATTCTGAATGGTGTGTTAAAGGGCAGTAGGATATCAGGTTATTCTGAATGGTATGGTAAAGGGCAGCAGGATATCAGGTTATTCTGAATGGTGTGGTAAAGGGCAGCAGGATATCAGGTTATTCTGAATGGTATGGTAAAGGGCAGCAGGATATCAGGTTATTCTGAATGGTATGGTAAAGGGCA
>NW_026600438.1:52500-65000 GCF_029448725.1 Salvelinus fontinalis | reverse complement strand
CACACACACACACACACACACACACACACACACACACACACACACACACACACACACACACACACACACACACACACACACACACACACACACACACACACACACACACACACACACACACACACACACACACACACACACACACACACACACACACACACACACACACACACACACACACACACACACACACACACACACACACACACACACACACACACACACACACACACACACACACACACACACACACACACACACACACACACACACACACACACACACACACACACACACTGTACTACCGTCCCAAAACAAACAGCAGACAGCCTTTTTATAGTCATTAATCCACACATATAGAAGTGCAGTTGAAGCATTGGATCTGATCGCTCCCTCAGCTCTGTTTTCTGGGACCCGTCTGGCTTCATAAAAACACAACTGTTTGAAATACATCTTGCAAACCCCAACCACGCAAGTTAATTGACAGAGGGACAAAGAGGCGAGCAGAGAGAAAGAGAGAGAGAGAGAGAGAGAGAGAGCGAGAGAGAGAGAGAGAGAGAGAGAGAGAGAGAGAGAGACAGAGAGAGAGAGAGAGAGTGAGAGAGAGACAGAGAGACAGAGAGAGAGAGAGAGAGAGAGAGAGAGAGAGAGAGAGAGAGAGAGAGAGAGAGAGAGAGAGCTGAGGCCTCTCTGAATTGATTGATGGGTGAACATGAGAAGTAGCCTGCCTTCTACTATTGTGTGAGTGTTCAATCAAACTGACAGCCATGATGAATGTCATCAATATGCATAGAACTAGACCTGTCACACACACACACACACACACACACACACACACACACACACACACACACACACACATACTCACACACACGTTAACCTTGTCTCAGCTTTTGGCCAGCTAAACCTTGTCTCTGTCTGCCCGGTCTCTAGGAGAAACAGGTATGTGGAGATACCTCCTCTCAGTAGCTGTGATATCGGGGTCCCTTCAAAATGTGGAGATACCACAGCTACTGAGATGAGGTATCGGGGAACCTTCTAGGTGTATAAATACCAGGAAGACTCTCCAGAGACTTTCACCACTGGATGAGGTCAAAGGTCAAAGAAAATAATATGCTTAAAAAAAAAACGATATGAAGCTCTTAACCTTTGACCTTCTCTAAACCTTCTCCACGGCAGATTTGATATTATTCAGGTGGGACGAGTCTATAAATAGAGAATACTTTATGAGATCTTCCGACATTAAGGATCTCATTTCCCCCCCAAGTCTCTGTGTTGTAAGCTAGCGATGCCATTTCCATTGTTTGGGCTTTGGGCAGATCAACAGAACAGCTCTGACTCGACCTATAAGCATCAGGAAGGGGTTGTGATCCCCAGCGCCTCAGGTGGCATTTAGCGCCTCTCTCTCGCTACACACAGCAAAGCATGCTGGGAGAAAAAGAGATGTTGTCATTTTGCTGTGGTCAGATATGTGTGTTCACATCACATGACGTGTCCATAGAGAGGCTTTTATTCTCTATGTTGGTTAGGCCAGGGTGTGACTAGGGTGGGCATTCTAGTTTCTTTATTTCTATGTTTTCTATTTCTTTGTGTTTGGCGGGGTGTGGATCTCAATCAGGGACAGTTGTCTATCGTTGTCTCTGATTGGGAATCATACTTAGGTAGCTCTTTTTTCCACCTGTGTTTTGTGGGAAGTTGTCTTTGTTTGAGGGCATTTTGCCTTTGAGCTTCACGGTTTGTTTTTAGTAGTGTTGATTGTTTTGTTTGGCGTCATTTTTATAAATGAAAGAAAATGTACCCTTACCACGCTGCACCTTGGTCCTCTCCTTTAAACGGCCGTGACATGACGGTGGAACAACAGCTACTGTGATGCTTCAAAGCACTCTGGGTATTTATCAAATCCAATTGCATTTGTCACAACCTCTGAATACAACAGCTACTGACATTACAGTGTACTGCTAGCTTCCAAGCTCTTTCTGTTTGTTATTTGAGAAATTATTTGAGGGATAATTCAAATGTTTATATTCCATCATATTATTTATTTGATCATTAATTGGGTTATTATTTCACCTGTGACGTTTTAATAACTACTAAAGTCAACATTCCGACACAGTTAACTACTATTGTCAACATTCCATAGTCAACATTCTGACACAGTTAACTACTATAGTCAACATTCTGACATAGTTAACTACTATTGTCAACATTCTATAGTCAACATTCTGACATAGTTAACTACTATTGTCAACATTCCATAGTCAACATTCTGACAGTTAACTACTGTAGTCAACATTCTATAGTCAACATTCTGACATAGTTAACTACAATTGTCAACATTCTAGAGTCAACATTCTGACACAGTTAACTACTATTGTCAACATTCTATAGTCAACATTCTGACACAGTTAACTACTATTGTCAACATTCCATAGTCAACATTCTGACACAGTTAACTACTATAGTCAACATTCTGACATAGTTAACTACTATTGTCAACATTCTATAGTCAACATTCTGACATAGTTAACTACTATTGTCAACATTCCATAGTCAACATTCTGACAGTTAACTACTGTAGTCAACATTCTATAGTCAACATTCTGACATAGTTAACTACAATTGTCAACATTCTAGAGTCAACATTCTGACACAGTTAACTACTATTGTCAACATTCTATAGTCAACATTCTGACACAGTTAACTACTGTAGTCAACATTCTATAGTCAACATTCTGACACAGTTAACTACTGTAGTCAACATTCTATAGTCAACATTCTGACACAGTTAACTACTGTAGTCAACATTCTGACATAGTTAACTACTATAGTCAACATTCTGACACCGTTAACTACTATAGTCAACATTCTGACACAGTTAACTACTATAGTCAGCATCTAGAAATGTCATGTCATAATTCATGCTGTATGTCATGTTATAATTCATGCTGTATGTCATGTTATAATTCATGCTGTATGTCATGTTATTATTCACGCTGTATGTCATGTTATAATTCATGCTGTATGTCATGTTATTATTCACGCTGTATGTCATGTTATAATTCATGCTGTATGTCATGTTATAATTCATGCTGTATGTCATGTTATAATTCATGCTGTATGTCATGTTATTATTCACGCTGTATGTCATGTTATTATTCACGCTGTATGTCATGTTATTATTCATGCTGTAGCCATCATCCTTCCCTATACGAGACAGTATTAAGACAATTGATCAGCTCACTGTAACAGATCAATTCATTTCACATGCTCAGATTATATTAGCCTAGTCAAACGGTCATTTCAGAAGACTTCCAAATGGAATCCTTTTCCGTATATAGTTTACTCCTTTTAACCAGAGCCCTATGGACCCTAAATAGGGAATAGGGTGCAATATGCACTCTAAATAGGGAATAGGGTGCCATATGGACTCTAAATAGGTGATAGGGTGCCATATAGACTCTAAATAGGGGATAGGGTGCCATATGGACTCTAAATAGGGGATAGGGTGCCATTTGGACTATAAATAGGGGATAGGGTGCCATATGGACTCTAAATAGGGGATAGGGTGCCATATGGACTCTAAATAGGGGATAGGGTGCCATTTGGACTATAAATAGGGGATAGGGTGCCATATGGACTATAAATAGGGGATAGGGTGCCATATGGACTCTAAATAGGGGATAGGGTGCCATATGGACTCTAAATAGGGGATAGGGTGCCATATGGACTCTAAATAGGGGATAGGGTGCCATATGGACTCTAAAAAGAGGATAGGGTGCCATATGGACTCTAAATAGGGGATAGGGTGCCATATGGACTCTAAATAGAGGATAGGGTGCCATTTGGACTCTAAATAGGGGATAGGGTGCCATATGGACTCTAAATAGAGGATAGGGTGCCATATGGACTCTAAATAGGGGATAGGGTGCCATATGGACTCTAAATAGGTTATAGGGTGCCATATGGACTCTAAATAGGGGATAGGGTGCCATATGGACTCTAAATAGAGGATAGGGTGCCATATGGACTCTAAATAGGGGATAGGGTGCCATATGGACTCTAAATAGGGGATATGGTGCCATATGGACTCTAAATAGGGGATAGGGTGCCATTTGGACTCTAAATAGGGGATAGGGTGCCATATGGACTGTAAAAAGAGGATAGGGTGCCATTTAGACCCTAAATAGGGAATAGGGTGCAATATGGACTCTAAATAGAGGATAGGGTGCCATATGGACTCTAAATAGGGGATAGGGTGCCATATGGACTCTAAATAGGGGATAGGGTGCCATATGGACTCTAAATAGAGGATAGGGTGCCATTTGGACTCTAAATAGGGGATAGGGTGCCATATGGACTCTAAATAGAGGATAGGGTGCCATATGGACTCTAAATAGGGGGTAGGGTGCCATATGGACTATAAATAGGGGATATGGTGCCATATGGACTATAAATAGGGGATATGGTGCCATATGGACTCTAAATAGGGGATAGGGTGCCATATGGACTCTAAATAGGGGATAGGGTGCCATATGGACTCTAAATAGGGGATAGGGTGCCATATGGACTCTAAATAGGGGATAGGGTGCCATATGGACTCTAAATAGGGGATAGGGTGCCATATGGACTCTAAATAGGGGATAGGGTGCCATTTGGAAGGCTTCCCCTGAACTAAGTGTAGACGGCGGCTCTGCCAGCCTCTGCCAGGATCTAGTAGTACGATCCTGCATTGTTGGGAGAGATTTAACTGCTGAGGAAGTGTCTATCGAGACCCATCGCTGAAATTATGATTATGCAGCTGTTAACTTTTTAAGAGGTAATTTAATACATCCCTGTAATTTTTCTCAGCTCCTTCCACTCTCAGAGCGTCTACCTGCGTCTCAGAGTGAAACGTTTAAGTGTTCTCCGTAGACCTGCAAGCAGAGAGGGCCAGATGTATCTACCTGCGTCTCAGAGTGAAACGTTTAAGTGTTCTCTATAGACCTGCAAGCAGAGAGGGCCAGATGTTGCAGCGCTGTGAGAGCTGACATCTCATCAACCAATAGGCTCAGAGCTAAAGGGTATGAGGGCTAGGAGACTAATTCACACTTCCACAGGTACACGAGATGTAAATAATTAGAACGTAGACTTATAGGGGAGTTCAGAGGTCCACCAGTAGTCAGGTTTATTCATTTTAAATGTTTGACCAGCGTATAATACTGCCATTTATACGTTAGCTGTTACGTTAAGATATAGACTGACCTTGTACCCTACTGTTAAAATAGATAGACTGACCCTGTACTCTACTGTTGAGATATAGACTGACCCTCTACTCTACTGTTGATATATAGACTGACCCTGTACTCTACTGTTGATATATAGACTGACCTTGTACTCTACTGTTGAGATACAGACTGACCCTGTACTCTACTGTTGAGATATAGACTGACCCTGTACTCTACTGTTGATATATAGACTGACCCTGTACTCTACTGTTGATATATAGACTGACCCTGTACTCTACTGATGAGATACAGACTGACCCTGTACTCTACTGTTGAGATATAGACTGACCCTGTACTCTACTGTTTCGATATAGACTGACCCTGTACTGCTGATATATAGACTGACCATGTACTTTACTGATGAGATACAGACTGACCCTGTACTCTACTGTTGAGATACAGACTGACCCTGTACTCTACTGTTGAGATAAAGACTGACCCTGTACTCTACTGTTTCGATATAGACTGACCCTGTACTGCTGATATATAGACTGACCCTGTACTCTACTGTTGATATATATAGACTGACCCTGTACTCTACTGTTGATATATAGACTGACCCTGTACTGTTGATATATAGACTGACCCTGTACTCTACTGTTGAGATATAGACTGACCCTGTACTGTTGATATATAGACTGACCCTGTACTGTTGATATATAGACTGACCCTGTACTCTACTGATGAGATATAGACTGACCCTGTACTCTACTGTTGATATATAGACTGACCCTGTACTCTACTGTTGAGATATAGACTGACCCTGTACTCTACTGATGAGATATAGACTGACCCTGTACTGTTGATATATAGACTGACCCTGTACTCTACTGTTGAGATATAGACTGACCCTGTACTCTACTGTTGAGATATAGACTGACCCTGTACTGTTGATATATAGACTGACACTGTACTCTACTGTTGATATATAGACTGACCCTGTACTCTACTGTTGAGATATAGACTGACCCTGTACTGTTGATATATAGACTGACCCTGTACTCTACTGTTGATATATAGACTGACCCTGTACTCTACTGTTTCGATATAGACTGACCCTGTACTGCTGATATATAGACTGACCCTGTACTCTGCTGTTGATATATATAGACTGACCCTGTACTGTTGATATATAGACTGACCCTGTACTATACTGTTGATATATAGACTGACCCTGTACTCTACTGTTGAGATATAGACTGACCCTGTACTGTTGATATATAGACTGACCCTGTACTCTACTGTTGATATATAGACTGACCCTGTACTCTACTGTTGATAAATAGACTGACCCTGTACTGTTGATATATAGACCGACCCCGTCTCATTCCTCTAACTACAGACAAACAGGTCCAGAAGAGACCTGGCTGTAAAATGAATGCAATATAACACAAAGCGTGTCTGATCTAAGCGGTATTGAAGACAATGTGGTGCACTCCCAAACTAGCACCCTATCCCCTATATAGTTCACTACTTTTAGCCAGAACCTTATAGGTTAGCTGTCAAAAGTAATGTACCATATATGGACTAGGGTTCTATTTGGGAGGTATCCTAGGTCCAACATTTATAGTTGTAATTTGCCATCTCTGCCCTGCAGGGTAAAAGAGAAGAGACATGATTTACTCTCCGGTTTAGCTTTTTGTTTTTAGGAGCATCTATTACGGAGATACACACACACACACACACACACACACAAACACACACACACACACACACACACACACACACAGACACACACAGACACACACACACACCAAACACACACACACACACACGCACATAATATATGCACACACTCACAAACACACACACACACACACATAATGTTTGCACACACGCACACACACACACACACACACACACACATAATGTATGCACACACGCACACACACACACACACACACACACACACACACACACACACACACACACACACACACACACACACACACACACACACACACACACACACACACATAATGTATGCACACACACAAACCCATACCAAACACACACACCAAACACACACACATTCACACAAATAATGTATGCACACACGCACACACACACACACACACACACACATAATGTATGCACACACACACACACACATACCAAACACACACACCAAACACATACACACTCACACACATAATGTATGCACACACCACGCACACACACACACACATACTGTATGCACACACACACACACCAAACACACACACACACACACACACACATATAATGTATGCACACACGCACACACCCATTTATTACTTTGGCACGGAGAGCGTACGGCAGAATACATTTCCTCTCAGTGTTGCGCTGCGGAGAAGCTGAGAAGGTGTCACTACGACACGAGTAGATTAGTTCACCGCTAAGAGACTCGCTGGTTTCCTGCAGTATCTTAACAACAAAGAGGTGGAGAGAAACCTCTTAACCAGACCTTACAGTCAGCCAATCATCTCCTCTGACACCCACATGACTAGTGACAACACCTGGGGCGGTATCCCAGGTAACCAGACCTTACAGTCAGCCAATCATCTTTTCTAACAGCCACATTGCTAGCAACAACAACTGGGGCGGTATCCCAGGTAACCAGAACTTACAGTCAGCCAATCATGTCTTCTGACAGACACATGGCTAGCAACAACAACTGGGGAGGTATCCCAGGTAACCAGACCTTACAGTCAGCCAATCCTCTCTTCTGACAGCCACATGGCTAGCAACAAGACCTGGGGCGGTATCCCAGGTAACCAGACCTTACAGTCAGCCAATCATCTCTTCTGACAGCCACATGGCTAGCAACAACACCTGGGGCGGTATCCCAGGTAACCAGACCTTACAGTCAGCCAATCATCTCTTCTGACAGCCGGATGGCTAGCAACAACAACTGGGGCGGTACCCCAGGTAACCAGACCTTACAGTCAGCCAATCATCTCTTCTGACACCACATGGCTAGCAACAAGACCTGGGGCGGTATCCCAGGTAACCAGACATTACAGTCAGCCAATCATCTCTTCTGACAGCCACATGACTAGCAACAAGACCTGGGGCGGTATCCCAGGTAACCAGACCTTACAGTCAGCCAATCATCTCTTCTGACAGCCACATGGCTAGCAACAAGACCTGGGCGGTATCCCAGGTAACCAGACCTTACAGTCAGCCAATCATCTCTTCTGACAGCCACATGGCTAGCAACAACACCTGGGGTGGTATCCGAGGTAACCAGACCTTACAGTCAGCCAATCATCTCTTCTGACAGCCACATGGCTAGCAACAACACCTGGGGTGGTATCCCAGGTAACCAGACCTTACAGTCAGCCAATCATCTCTTCTGACAGCCACATGGCTAGCAACAACACCTGGGGTGGTATCCCAGGTAACCAGACCTTACAGTCAGCCAATCATCTCTTCTGACAGCCACATGGCTAGCAACAACACCTGGGGCGGTATCCCAGGTAACCAGACCTTACAGTCAGCCAATCATCTCTTCTGACAGCCGGATGGCTAGCAACAACACCTGGGGCGGTATCCCAGGTAACCAGACCTTACAGTCAGCCAATCATCTCTTCTGACACCACATGGCTAGCAACAAGACCTGGGGCGGTATCCCAGGTAACCAGACCTTACAGTCAGCCAATCATCTCTTCTGACACCACATGGCTAGCAACAAGACCTGGGGCGGTATCCCAGGTAACCAGACATTACAGTCAGCCAATCATCTCTTCTGACAGCCACATGACTAGCAACAAGACCTGGGGCGGTATCCCAGGTAACCAGACCTTACAGTCAGCCAATCATCTCTTCTGACAGCCACATGGCTAGCAACAAGACCTGGGCGGTATCCCAGGTAACCAGACCTTACAGTCAGCCAATCATCTCTTCTGACAGCCACATAGCTAGCAACAACACCTGGGGTGGTATCCCAGGTAACCAGACCTTACAGTCAGCCAATCATCTCTTCTGACAGCCACATGGCTAGCAACAACACCTGGGGTGGTATCCCAGGTAACCAGACCTTACAGTCAGCCAATCATCTCTTCTGACAGCCACATGGCTAGCAACAACACCTGGGGTGGTATCCCAGGTAACCAGACCTTACAGTCAGCCAATCATCTCTTCTGACAGCCACATGGCTAGCAACAACACCTGGGGCGGTATCCCAGGTAACCAGACCTTATAGTCAGCCAATCATCTCTTCTGACAGCCGGATGGCTAGCAACAACACCTGGGGCGGTATCCCAGGTAACCAGACCTTACAGTCAGCCAATCATCTCTTCTGACAGCCACATGGCTAGCAACAACACCTGGGGCGGTATCCCAGGTAACCAGACATTACAGTCAGCCAATTGGTGTGCACTGCTACCTTCTGTTTCTATTAAATGTAGTGTAACTGCTGCTCTGTGCAGATCTCGGTCTCTGTCTACTCAGGCCAATGTAACAGTTATCCAATCCTGTTACAGTACTGTCTTGATTTCCATGTATTAGTGGAACTACAGAACTGCAGTCCTTGGATAAGGAGCAGGAGCACTGCTTCCTCTTTCTGCCTTCACCCCTAAAGACAAGAGGAAGCCGTTGTACGTGGCCCCTACGGTGCATTCAGGAAGTACTCAGACCCCTTACCCCTTTTTCCACATTTTGTTACGTTACAAGTCTTATTCAAAAAAAAGTGTCAAATATTTGTTTTCCCTCTCATCAATCTACACTCAATGCCCCATAATCAAATCAAATCGATGTTTATTTTGTCACGTGGGCCGAATACAACAGGTGTAGACGTTACAGTGAATCGCTTACTTACAGGCTCTAACCAACAGTGGGATATTTAAGAGAACAATAAATAAGTAAATAAATAAATACGACAGTAGAGAGGCTATATACAGTAGAGAGGCTATATACAGTAGAGAGGCTATATACAGCAGAGAGGCTATATACAGTAATGAGGCTATATACAGTGGAGAGGCTATATACAGTAGAGAAGCTATATACAGTAGAGAGGCTATATACAGTAGAGGCTATATACAGTAGAGAGGCTATATACAGTAGAGAGGCTATAATAGTAGCGAGGCTATATACAGTAGAGAGGCTATATACAGTAGAGAGGCTATATACAGTAGAGAGGCTATATACAGTAGAGAGGCTATATACAGTAGAGATGCTATATACAGTAGAGAAGCTATATACAGTAGCGAGGCTATATACAGTAGAGAGGCTATATACAGTAGAGAGGCTATAATAGTAGCGAGGCTATATACATTAGAGAGGCTATATACAGTAGAGAGGATATATACAGTAGAGAGGCTATATACAGTAGAGAGGCTATAATAGTAGCGAGGCTATATACAGTAGAGAGGCTATATACAGTAGAGAGGATATATACAGTAATGAGGCTATATACAGTAGAGAGGATATATACAGTAGAGAGGCTATATACAGTAGAGAGGCTATATACAGTAGAGAGGCTATATACAGTAGAGAGGCTATAATAGTAGAGAGGCTATATACAGTAGAGAGGCTATATACAGTAGAAAGGATATATACAGTAGAGAGGCTATATACAGTAGAGAAGCTATATACAGTAGTGAGGCTATATACAGTAGAGAGGCTATATACAGTAGAGAGGCTATATACAGTAGAGAAGCTATATACAGTAGAGAGGATATATACAGTAGTGAGGCTATATATAGTAGAGAAGCTATATACAGTAGAGAGGCTATATACAGTAGAGGCTATATACAGTAGAGAGGCTATATACAGTAGCGAGGCTATATACAGTAGAGAGGCTATATACAGTAGAGAAGCTATATACAGTAGAGAGGCTATATACAGTAGAGGCTATATACAGTAGAGAGGCTATAATAGTAGCGAGGCTATATACATTAGAGAGGCTATATACAGTAGAGAGGATATATACAGTAGAGAGGCTATATACAGTAGAGAGGCTATAATAGTAGCGAGGCTATATACAGTAGAGAGGCTATATACAGTAGAGAGGATATATACAGTAATGAGGCTATATACAGTAGAGAGGATATATACAGTAGAGAGGCTATATACAGTAGAGAGGCTATATACAGTAGAGAGGCTATATACAGTAGAGAGGCTATATACAGTAGAGAGGCTATATACAGTAGAGAGGCTATATACAGTAGAAAGGATACATACAGTAGAGAGGCTATATACAGTAGAGAAGCTATATACAGTAGTGAGGCTATATACAGTAGAGAGGCTATATACAGTAGAGAGGCTATATACAGTAGAGAAGCTATATACAGTAGAGAGGCAATATACAGTAGCGAGGCTATATACAGTAGAGAGACTATATACAGTAGAGAGGCTATATACAGTAGAGAGGCTATATACTTTAGCGAGGCTATATACAGTAGAGAGGCTATATACAGTAGAGAGGCTATATACAGTAGAGAGGCTATATACAGTAGAGAGGCTATATACAGTAGAGAGGCTATAATAGTAGTGAGGCTATATACAGTAGAGAGGCTATATACAGTAGAGAGGCTATATGCAGTAGAGAGGCTATATACAGTAGAGAGGCTATATACAGTAGTGAGGCTATATACAGTAGAGAGGCTATATGCAGTAGAGAGGCTATATACAGTAGTGAGGATATATACAGTAGGTTAGTCGGTGCTCCTCTTCCACCTCCTATATACAGTAGAGGGAGGTGTTCCTCCTCTGCAACCAAGCTCATTAGCTTAGTGATGAGCTTCGAGGGTACTATGGTGTTGAATGCTGAGCTGTAGTCAATGAATAGCATTCTCCCATAAGTGTTCCTTTTGTCCATGTGGGAAAGGGCAGTGTGGAGTGCAATAGAGATTGCATCATCTGTGGATCTGTTTGGGCGGTGTGCAAATTGAAATGGGTCTAGGGTTTCTGGGATAATGGTGTTAATGTGAGCCATTACCAGCCTTTCAAAGCGCTTCATAATTTTCATATTTTTAAACCGAAGATGTTTGAAACCACCAAGACTTCCAAGAGCTGGCTGCCCGGCCAAACTGAACAATCGGGAGAGAAGGGCCTCGGTCAGGGAGGTGACCAAGAACCCAAAGGTTTTTCTGACAGAGCTCCAGAGTTCCTCTGCGAAGATGGGAGAACCTTCCAGAAGGTTCGACGGAAGCCACTCTTCAGGAAAAGGCACATGACAGCCCGCTTGGAGTTTGCCAAAAAGCACCTAAAGGACTCTCATACCATGAGAAACAAGATTCTCTGGTCTGATAA
>NW_026600438.1:0-47500 GCF_029448725.1 Salvelinus fontinalis | reverse complement strand
CTGATACCTTCAGTAGCCAGAGGGGAAATCTGGGGTTTAAACATGAATAACACATCGAGAAGTATTGCCTGAGTGGGTGTGTGTGTGTGTTTGGTGTGTGTGTGTGTGTGTGTGTGTGTGTGTGTGTGTGTGTGTGTGTGTGTGTGTGTGTGTGTGTGTGTGTGTGTGTGTGTGTGTGTGTGTGTGCTCACACACAACTAGATGAATCCAGACGCTTCTAATATATTCTGAACCAGTTTAACCGTAATTTTGTTGAGGATGTTGTTGTTGATGATATTGTTGTTATTGTTGTTGATGTTGATGATGTTGTTGAAGATATTGTTGTTATTGATGTTGATGTTGATGATGTTGTTGAAGATATTGTTGTTATTGTTGTTGATGTTGATGATGTTGTTGAAGATATTGTTGTTATTGTTGTTGATGTTGATGATGTTGTTGAAGATATTGTTGTTATTGTTGTTGATGTTGATGATGTTGTTGAAGATATTGTTGTTATTGATGTTGTTGAGGATGTTGTTGTTGATGATGTTGTTGTTATTGTTGTTATTGTTGTTGTTGATGATATTGTTGTTATTGATGTTGTTGAGGATGTTGTTGTGTAGAGAGGGATAGATTGACTGGTGAGTGTTTTATACATCACACCTCTGGGTCGACACCACGTCAGAACCCAACAGGGTGGTGTAGAGACCTCTGGGTCGACACCACATCAGAACCCAACAGGGTGTCGTAGAGACCTCTGGGTCGACACCACATCAGAACCCAACAGGGTGGTGTAGAGACCTCTGGGTCGACACCACGTCAGAACCCAACAGGGTGGTGTAGAGACCTCTGGGTCGACACCACATCAGAACCCACAGGGTGGTGTAGAGACCTCTGGGTCGACACCACGTCAGAACCCAACAGAGTGTTGTAGAGACCTCTGGGTCGACGCCACGTCAGAACCCAACAGGGTGGTGTAGAGACCTCCGGGTCAACACCACGTCAGAACCCAACAGGGTGGTGTAGAGACCTCTGGGTCGACACCACATCAGAACCCAACAGGGTGGTGTAGAGACCTCTGGGTCGACACCACGTCAGAACCTAACAGGGTGGTGTAGAGACCTCTGGGTCGACACCACGTCAGAACCCAACAGGGTGGTGTAGAGACCTCTGGGTCGACACCACGTCAGAACCCAACAGGGTGGTGTAGAGACCTCTGGGTCGACACCACGTCAGAACCCAACAGGGTGGTGTAGAGACCTCTGGGTCGACACCACGTCAGAACCCAACTGGGTGGTTTAGAGACCTCTGGGTCGACACCACGTCAGAACCCAACGGGGTGGTGTAGAGACCTCCGGGTCGACACCACATCAGAACCCAACGGGGTGGTGTAGAGACCTCTGGGTCGCCACCTCATCAGAACCCAACAGGGTGGTGTAGAGACCTCTGGGTCGACACCACGTCAGAACCCAACAGGGTGGTGTAGAGACCTCTGGGTCGACACCACGTCAGAACCCAACAGGGTGGTGTAGAGACCTCTGGGTCGACACCACGTCAGAACCCAACAGGGTGGTGTAGAGACCTCTGGGTCGACACCACATCAGAACCCAACAGGGTGGTGTAGAGACCTCTGGGTCGACACCACATCAGAACCCAACAGGGTGGTGTAGAGACCTCCGGGTCGACACCACATCAGAACCCAACGGGGTGGTGTAGAGACCTCTGGGTCGCCACCTCATCAGAACCCAACAGGGTGGTGCAGAGACCTCCGGGTCGACACCACGTCAGAACCCAACGGGGTGGTGTAGAGACCTCTGGGTCGACACCACATCAGAACCCAACAGGGTGGTGTAGAGACCTCTGGGTCGACACCACGTCAGAACCCAACAGGGTGTTGTAGAGACCTCTGGGTCGACACCACGTCAGAACACAACAGGGTGGTGTAGAGACCTCTGGGTCGACACCACGTCAGAACCCAACAGGGTGTTGTAGAGACCTCTGGGTCGACACCACGTCAGAACACAACAGGGTGGTGTAGAGATCAGGGAGGGAGGGAGGGAGGGAGGGAGGGATAGGGCTGTTGGACTGGTAGACTGGTAGACTGGTAGACTGGTGGACTGGTAGACTGGTAGACTGGTAGACCGCTAGACCGCTAGACCGGTAGACCGGTGGACTGGTGGACTGGTGACTGGTAGACTGGTAGACTGGTGGAGGTGGACTTGTAGAATTTTGGACTGGTGGACTGGTAGACTGGTAGACTGGTAGACTGGTGGACTGGTGGACTGGTGGACTGGTGGACTGGTGACTGGTAGACTGGTAGACTGGTGGAGGTGGACTTGTAGAATTTTGGACTGGTGGACTGGTAGACTGGTAGACTGGTGGACTGGTGGACTGGTGGACTGGTAGACCGGTAGACCGGTAGACCGGTGGACCGGTGGACCGGTGGACCGGTAGACCGGTAGACCGGTAGACCGGTGGAGGTGGACTGGTAGACTGGTGGACTGGTAGACTGGTAGACGGGTAGACTGGTAGACTGGTAGACTGGTAAACTGGTGGACTGGTAGACTGGTAGACTGGTGGAGGTGGACTGGTAGACTGGTGGACTGGTAGACTGGTAGACTGGTAGACTGGTAGACTGGTAGACTGGTGGAGGTGGACTGGTAGACTGGTGGACTGGTGGACTGGTGGACTGGTGGACTGGTGGACTGGTGGACTGGTAGACTGGTGGACTGGTAGACTGGTAGACTGGTAGACTGGTAGACTGGTAGACTGGTAGACTGGTAGACTGGTAGACTGGTAGACTGGTAGACCGGTAGACCGGTAGACCGGTAGACCGGTAGACCGGTAGACCGGTAGACCGGTAGACCGGTAGACCGGTGGACCGGTGGACCGGTGGACCGGTAGACCGGTAGACTGGTGGAGGTGGACTGGTAGACTGGTGGACTGGTAGACTGGTAGACTGGTGGACTGGTAGACTGGTAGACTGGTAGACTGGTGGACTGGTGGACTGGTGGAGGTGGACTGGTAGACTGGTGGACTGGTAGACTGGTGGACTGGTAGACTGGTAGACTGGTAGACTGGTAGACTGGTAGACTGGTAGACTGGTAGACTGGTGGACTGGTGGACTGATAGACTGGTAGACTGGTGGAGGTGGACTGGTAGACTGGTGGACTGGTAGACTGGTAGACTGATAGACTGGTAGACTGGTGGAGGTGGACTGGTAGACTGGTGGACTGGTGGACTGGTAGACTGGTAGACTGGTAGACTGGTGGAGGTGGACTGGTAGACTGGTGGACTGGTGGACTGGTAGACTGGTAGACTGGTAGACTGGTAGACTGGTAGACTGGTAGACCGGTGGACCGGTGGACCGGTGGACCGGTAGACCGGTGGACCGGTGGACCGGTGGACCGGTAGACCGGTAGACCGGTAGACCGGTAGACCGGTGGACCGGTGGACCGGTGGACCGGTGGAGGTGGACTGGTAGACTGGTGGACCGGTAGACTGGTAGACCGGTAGACTGGTAGACTGGTAGACCGGTAGACCGGTGGACCGGTGGACCGGTGGACCGGTAGACCGGTAGACTGGTAGACTGGTAGACTGGTGGAGGTGGACTGGTAGACTGGTAGACTGGTAGACTGGTAGACTGGTAGACTGGTAGACTGGTAGACTGGTAGACTGGTAGACTGGTGGAGGTGGACTGGTAGACTGGTGGACTGGTAGACTGGTAGACTGGTAGACTGGTAGACTGGTGGAGGTGGACTGGTAGACTGGTGGACTGGTGGACTGGTAGACTGGTAGACTGGTAGACTGGTAGACTGGTAGACTGGTGGACTGGTAGACTGGTAGACTGGTGGAGGTGGACTGGTAGACTGGTGGACTGGTAGACTGGTAGACTGGTAGACTGGTAGACTGGTGGAGGTGGACTGGTAGACTGGTGGACTGGTAGACTGGTAGACTGGTAGACTGGTAGACTGGTGGAGGTGGACTGGTAGACTGGTAGACTGGTGGAGGTGGACTGGTAGACTGGTGGACTGGTAGACTGGTAGACTGGTAGACTGGTAGACTGGTAGACTGGTGGACTGGTAGACTGGTAGACTGGTAGACTGGTGGAGGTGGACTGGTAGACTGGTGGACTGGTAGACTGGTAGACTGGTAGACTGGTAGACTGGTAGACTGGTGGAGGTGGACTGGTAGACTGGTGGACTGGTAGACTGGTAGACTGGTAGACTGGTAGACTGGTGGAGGTGGACTGGTAGACTGGTAGACTGGTGGAGGTGGACTGGTAGACTGGTAGACTGGTAGACTGGTAGACTGGTAGACTGGTAGACTGGTAGAGGTGGACTGGTAGACTGGTGGACTGGTAGACTGGTAGACTGGTAGACTGGTAGACTGGTAGACTGGTAGACCGGTAGACCGGTGGACCGGTGGACCGGTGGACCGGTAGACCGGTGGACCGGTGGACCGGTGGACCGGTGGACCGGTGGACCGGTGGACCGGTAGACCGGTAGACCGGTAGACCGGTGGACCGGTGGACCGGTAGACCGGTAGACTGGTGGAGGTGGACTGGTAGACTGGTGGACTGGTAGACTGGTAGACTGGTAGACTGGTAGACTGGTAGACTGGTAGACTGGTAGACTGGTAGACTGGTGGACCGGTGGACCGGTAGACCGGTAGACCGGTAGACCGATGGACCGATGGACCGGTAGACCGGTGGACCGGTAGACCGGTGGACCGATGGACTGATGGACTGGTAGACTGGTAGACTGATGGACTGGTAGACTGGTAGACTGGTAGACTGGTAGACTGGTAGACTGGTGGACTGGTAGACTGGTAGACTGGTAGACTGGTAGACTGGTAGACTGGTAGACTGGTAGACTGGTAGACTGGTAGACTGGTAGACCGGTAGACCGGTGGACCGGTGGACCGGTGGACCGGTGGACCGGTAGACCGGTAGACCGGTAGACTGGTGGAGGTGGACTGGTAGACTGGTGGACTGGTAGACGGGTAGACGGGTAGACTGGTAAACTGGTGGACTGGTAGACTGGTAGACTGGTGGAGGTGGACTGGTAGACTGGTGGACTGGTAGACTGGTAGACTGGTAGACTGGTAGACTGGTAGACTGGTGGAGGTGGACTGGTAGACTGGTGGACTGGTGGACTGGTGGACTGGTGGACTGGTGGACTGGTAGACTGGTAGACTGGTAGACTGGTGGACTGGTAGACTGGTAGACTGGTAGACTGGTAGACTGGTAGACTGGTAGACTGGTAGACCGGTAGACCGGTAGACCGGTAGACCGGTAGACCGGTGGACCGGTGGACCGGTGGACCGGTGGACCGGTAGACCGGTAGACTGGTGGAGGTGGACTGGTAGACTGGTGGACTGGTAGACTGGTAGACTGGTGGACTGGTAGACTGGTAGACTGGTGGACTGGTGGACTGGTGGAGGTGGACTGGTAGACTGGTGGACTGGTAGACTGGTGGACTGGTAGACTGGTAGACTGGTAGACTGGTAGACTGGTGGACTGATAGACTGGTAGACTGGTGGAGGTGGACTGGTAGACTGGTGGACTGGTAGACTGGTAGACTGATAGACTGGTAGACTGGTGGAGGTGGACTGGTAGACTGGTGGACTGGTAGACTGGTAGACTGGTAGACTGGTAGACTGGTGGAGGTGGACAGGTAGACTGGTGGACTGGTGGACTGGTAGACTGGTAGACTGGTAGACTGGTAGACTGGTAGACTGGTAGACTGGTAGACCGGTAGACCGGTGGACCGGTGGACCGGTGGACCGGTAGACCGGTGGACCGGTGGACCGGTGGACCGGTAGACCGGTAGACCGGTAGACCGGTAGACCGGTGGACCGGTGGACCGGTGGACCGGTGGAGGTGGACTGGTAGACTGGTGGACCGGTAGACCGGTAGACCGGTAGACCGGTAGACCGGTAGACCGGTAGACCGGTGGACCGGTGGACCGGTAGACCGGTAGACCGGTAGACCGGTAGACTGGTGGAGGTGGACTGGTAGACTGGTAGACTGGTAGACTGGTAGACTGGTAGACTGGTAGACTGGTGGACTGGTAGACTGGTAGACTGGTGGAGGTGGACTGGTAGACTGGTGGACTGGTAGACTGGTAGACTGGTAGACTGGTAGACTGGTGGAGGTGGACTGGTAGACTGGTGGACTGGTGGACTGGTAGACTGGTAGACTGGTAGACTGGTAGACTGGTAGACTGGTGGACTGGTAGACTGGTAGACTGGTGGAGGTGGACTGGTAGACTGGTGGACTGGTAGACTGGTAGACTGGTAGACTGGTGGAGGTGGACTGGTAGACTGGTGGACTGGTAGACTGGTAGACTGGTAGACTGGTAGACTGGTGGAGGTGGACTGGTAGACTGGTAGACTGGTGGAGGTGGACTGGTAGACTGGTGGACTGGTGGACTGGTAGACTGGTAGACTGGTAGACTGGTAGACTGGTAGACTGGTAGACTGGTGGACTGGTAGACTGGTAGACTGGTGGAGGTGGACTGGTAGACTGGTGGACTGGTAGACTGGTAGACTGGTAGACTGGTAGACTGGTAGACTGGTGGAGGTGGACTGGTAGACTGGTGGACTGGTAGACTGGTAGACTGGTAGACTGGTAGACTGGTGGAGGTGGACTGGTAGACTGGTAGACTGGTGGAGGTGGACTGGTAGACTGGTAGACTGGTAGACTGGTAGACTGGTAGACTGGTAGACTGGTAGAGGTGGACTGGTAGACTGGTGGACTGGTAGACTGGTAGACTGGTAGACTGGTAGACTGGTAGACCGGTAGACTGGTAGACCGGTGGACCGGTGGACCGGTGGACCGGTAGACCGGTGGACCGGTGGACCGGTGGACCGGTGGACCGGTAGACCGGTAGACCGGTAGACCGGTGGACCGGTGGACCGGTAGACCGGTAGACTGGTGGAGGTGGACTGGTAGACTGGTGGACTGGTAGACTGGTAGACTGGTAGACTGGTAGACTGGTAGACTGGTAGACTGGTAGACCGGTGGACCGGTAGACCGGTAGACCGGTAGACCGATGGACCGATGGACCGGTAGACTGGTGGACTGGTAGACTGGTAGACTGGTAGACTGATGGACTGATGGACTGGTAGACTGGTAGACTGGTAGACTGGTAGACTGGTAGACTGGTAGACTGGTAGACTGGTGGACTGGTGGACTGGTAGACTGGTAGACTGGTAGACTGGTAGACTGGTAGACCGGTAGACCGGTAGACCGGTGGACTGGTAGACTGGTAGACTGATGGACTGGTAGACTGGTGGACTGGTAGACTGGTGGACTGATGGACTGATGGACTGGTAGACTGGTAGACTGGTAGACTGATGGACTGGTAGACTGGTAGACTGGTAGACTGGTAGACTGGTGGACTGGTGGACTGGTAGACTGGTAGACTTGTAGACTGGTAGACTGGTAGACTGGTAGACTGATGGACTGGTAGACTGGTAGACTGATGGACTGGTAGACTGATGGACTGGTAGACTTGTAATATCTTGAGCCAGTATATATTCAGTTTAAATGGAAAAATGAGGGTCAGTATCATTAGCTGTAATGGTTACCTCACGATAGGAGACTGAATGGACGGACGCACACAGAGACACAAACGCACACACACACACACACACACACACACACACACACACACACACACACACACACACACACACACACACAAACACGCTTATATGCATGCACAAACACACACCTTTAACAAGTGGTAAATAATTCAATGAATAACCATAGATATTTACAGTTGAATTCGGAAGTTTACATGCACCGTAGCCAAATACATTTCAACTCAGTTTTTCACAATTCCTGACATTTAATCCTAGTATAAATTCCCTGTCTTATGTCAGGTAGGATCACCACTTCATTTTAATTAGGAATGTGAAATGTCAGAATAATAGTAGAGAGAATGATTTATTTCAGATTTAATTTGTTTCATCACATTCCCATTGGGTCATAAGTTTACATACACGCAATTAGTATTTGGTAGCATTGCCTTTAAATGGTTTAACTTGGGTCAAACGTATAAGGTAGCCTTCCACAAGCTTCCCACAATAAGTTCGGTGAATTTTGGCCCATTCCTCCTGACAGAGCTGGTGTAACTGAGTCAGGTTTGTAGGCCTCCTTGCTCACACACACTTTTTCAGTTCTGCCCACCAATTTTCTATAGGATTGAGGTCAGGGCTTTGTGATGGCCACTCCAATACCTTGACTTTGTTGTCCTTAAGCCATTTTACCACAACTTTGGAAGTATGCTTGGGGTCATTGTCCATTCGGAAAATACATTTTTGACCAAGCTTTATTAACTTCCTGACTGATGTCTTGAGATGTTGCTTCAATATATCCACATCATTTTTCGTCCTCATGATGCCATCTATTTTGTGAAGTGCACCAGTCCCTCCTGCAGCAAAGCACCCCCACAACATGATGCTGCCACCCCCGTGCTTCACGGTTGGGATGGTGTTCTTCAGCCTGCAAGCCTCCCCCTTTTTCCTCCAAACATAATGATGGTCATTATGGCCAAACAGTTCTATTTTTGTTTCATCAGACCAGAGGACATTTGTCCAAAAAGTATGATCTTTGTCCCCATGTGCAGTTGCAAACCGTAGTCTGGCTTTTTTATGGCGGTTTTGGAGCAGTGGCTTCTTCCTTGCTGAGTGGCATTTCAGGTTATGTCGATATAGGACTCGTTTTACTGTGGATATAGATACTTTTGTACCCGTTTCCTCCAGCATCTTCACAAGGTCCATTGCTGCTGTTTTGGGATTGATTTGCATTTTTCGCACCAAAGTACGTCCATCTCTAGGAGACAGAACGCATCTCCTTCCTGAGCGGTATGACGGTTGCGGGGTCCCATGGTGTTTATACTTGCGTATTATTGTTTGTACAGATGAATGTGGTACCTTCAGGCATTTGGAATTTGCTCCCAAGGATGAACCAGACTTGTGGAGATCTACAATTATTCTTCTGAGGTCTTGGCTGATTTCTTTTGATTTTCCCATGATGTCAAGCAAAGAGGCACTGAGTTTAAAGGTAGGCCTTGAAATACATCCACAGGCACACCAATTGACTCAAATTATGTCAATTAGTCTATCAGAAGCTTCTAACGCCATTTTCTGGAATTTTCCAAGCTGTTTAAAGGCACAGTCAACTTAGTGTATGTAAACTTCTGACCCTCTGGAATTGTGATACAGTGAATTAGAAGTGAAATAATCTGCCTGTAAACAATTGTTGTAAAAATTACATGTGTCATGCACAAAGTAGATGTCCTAACCGACTTGCCGAAACTATAGTTTGTTAAACAAGAAAGTTGTGGAGTGGTTGAAAAAACGAGTTTTAAATGACTCCAACCTAAGCGTACGTAAACTTCCGTCTTCAACTGTATCTATCTTTGCGTTGTATTAGTCATGTGACTCCACTAGGTGACTTGACAGTCATGGTTATTTATTTCCTGTCTAAGAATTGTCTCCACTTCGACATGTTTTCCTTCTGGCCTGGATGGATCGGTGGCTTTGGCTTCACAGCGGAGGAGATTTTCTGTTTGATTCTGTTTCCTGATAGTTTTTGTAAAGCGGTGCCAAGTGAACTGTCGAACCACAGATTTCTCTGTGATAGAGACGTCTCCGGGGACGGACTGGGAAATATTAGTAAGAGAAAAGCAACAGAAGGAGAGGAGGAGAGGGGGATCCCGCGGGATCTGCAGAGGAGAAATATGGACAAATGAACAAGTTACCCAGCTTGGCCTTGGCAGGCTGCTCTGCCTCATCTCACTCTCCCTCTATCTTCATCACGCTCCCTCTCTCTCTCTCTTCATCACTCTCCCTCTCTCTCTCTCTTCATCACTCTCCCTCTCGCTCTCTTCATCACGCTCCCTCTCTCTCTTCATCACTCTCTCTCGTTCTCTTCATCACTCTCTCTCTTTCTCTTTATCACGCTCTCTCTCTCTTCATCACTCTCTCTCTCTTTCTTCATCACTCTCCCTCTCTCTCTTCATCACGCTCC
Source organism: Salvelinus fontinalis (assembly GCF_029448725.1). NCBI lineage: Eukaryota > Metazoa > Chordata > Actinopteri > Salmoniformes > Salmonidae > Salvelinus > Salvelinus fontinalis. The sequence goes on along the minus strand of NW_026600438.1, from coordinate 37,476 downwards.
CTCTCTCTTCATCACGCTCCCTCTCTCTCTTCATCACTCTCTCTCGTTCTCTTCATCACTCTCTCTCTTTCTCTTTATCACGCTCTCTCTCTCTTCATCACTCTCTCTCTCTCTCTTCATCACTCTCCCTCTCTCTCTTCATCACGCTCCCTCTCTCTTCATCACGCTCCCTCTCTCTTCATCACTCTCCCTCTTTCTCTCTTCAACACACTCCCTCTCTCTCTCTTCATCACGCTACCTCCCTCTCTCTCTTCATCACTCTCCCTCTCTCTCTCTTCATCACGCTCCCTCTCTCTCTCTCTTCATCACTCTCCCTCCCTCCCTCTCTCTTCATCACTCTCCCTCTTTCTCTCTTCAACACTCTCCCTCTCTCTCTTCATCACTCTCCCTCACTCTCTCTTCATCACGCTCCCTCTCTCTCTTCATCACTCTCCCTCTCTCTCTTCATCACTCTCCCTCTCTCTCTCTTCATCACGCTCTCTCTCTTCATCACTCTCCCTCTCTCTCTCTTAATCACGCTCCCTCTCTCTCTCTCTCTTCATCACGCTCCCTCTCTCTCTGTCTCTTCATCATGCTCTCTCTCTCTCTCTTAAACACTCTCCCTCTCTCTCTTCATCACTCTCCCTCTCTCTCTCTTCATCATGCTCTCTCTCTCTCTCTTAAACACTCTCCCTCTCTCTCTTCATCACTCTCCCTCTCTCTCTTAAACACTCTCCCTCTCTCTCTTCATCACTCTCTCCCTTTCTCTTCAACACTCTCCCTCAGGTTTGAGTCAGTCACAGTGGTCAGGTATTCTGCCACTGAGTACTCTCTGTTTAGGGCCAAATAGCATTCTAGTTTGTCAATTTTTTTGTTAATTCTTTCCAATGTGTCAAGTAATTATCTTTCTGTTTTCTCATGATTTGGTTGGGTCTAATTGTTTTGCTGTCCTGGGGCTCTGTGGGGTCTGTTTGTGTTTGTGAACAGAGGCCCAGGACCAGCTTGCTTAGGGGACTCTTCTCCGGGTTCACTTCTCTGTAGGTCATCACCTTTGTTATGGAAGGTTTGGGAATCACTTCCTTTTAGGTGGTTGTAGAATTTAACGTCTCTTTTCTGGACTTTAATCATCAGCAGGTATCGGCCTAATTCTGCTCTGCATTATTTGATATTTAACATTGTACACGGAGGATATTGTTGCAGAATTCTGCATGCAGAGTCTCAATTTGATGTTTGTCCCATTTTGTGAATTCTTGGTTGGTGAGCGGACCCCAGAACTCACAACCATAAAGGGCAATGGGTTCTATAACTGATTCAAGTACTTTTAGCCAGATCCTAATTGGTATGTTGAATTTTATGTTCCTTTTGGTGGCATAGAAGTCCCTTCTTGCCTTGTCTCAGATCGTTCGCAGCTTTGTGAAAGTTACCTGTGGCACTGATGTTTAGGCCGATATATGTATATTTTTGGGGGTACTCTAGGGCAACGGTGTCTAGATGGAATTCGTATTTGTGGTCCTGGTGACTGTACCTATTTTGGAACACCATTATTTCGGTCTTACTGAGATTTACTGTCAGGGCCCAGGTCTGACAGAATCTGTGCAGAAGATCTAGGTGCTGCTGTAGGCCCTCTTTGGTTGGGGACAGAAGCACCAGATCCTCAGCAAACAGTAGACATTTGATTTCAGATTCTAGTAGAGTGAGGCCGGGTGCTGCAGACTGTTCCAGTGCCCTCGCCAATTCATTATATATATGTTGAAGAGGGTGGGGCTTAATGGGCATCCCTGTCTCACCCCACGGCCCTGTGGGAAGAAATATGTGTGTTTTTTGCCAATTTTAACCACACACTTGTTGTTTGTGTACATGGACTTTACAATGTCATTTGTTTATCCCTCAACACCACTTTCCATCAATTTGTAAAGCAGACCCTCGTGCCAAATTGAGTTTAAAGATTTTTGAAATGAAAAAATGCATTAGAAAACTTTGCCTTTGGTTTGGTTTGTTTGTTTGTCAATTAGGGTGTGCAGGGTGAATATGTGGTCTGTCGTACGGTAATTTGGTAAAAAGCCTATTTGACATTTGCTCAGTACATTGTTTTCACTGAGGAAATGTACGAGTCTGCTGGTAATGATATATGAAGAGGATTTTCCCAAGGTTGCTGTTGACGCATATCCCACGGTAGTTATTGGGGACAAATTTGTCTCCACTTTTGTGGATTGGAGTGATCAGTCCTTGGTTCCAAATATTGGAGAAGATGCCAGAGCTGAGGATGATGTGAAAGAGTTTAAAGCCAATTGGAACTTGTGGTCTATATATTTGATCATTTCATTGAGGATGCCATCAACATCACAAGCCTTTTTGGGTTGGAGGGTTTGTATTTTGTCCTGTAGTTCATTTAGTGTAATTGGATAATCCAGTGGGTTCTGATAGTCTTTAATAGTTGATTCTAAAATTTGCATTCGATCATGTAAATGTTTTTGCTGTTTGTTCTTTGTATAAAGGAGATGGACCCGGGCCCAAAAAAATGAAGAAGTGGTTTATCCACACATCTCTGTTTCGGATAGATAACTCTTCGTAATGTTGTTTGTTTAGAGTTTTCCAATTTTCCCAGATGTGGTTAGAGTCTATGGATTCTTCAATGACATTGAGCTGATTTCTGACGTGCTGTTCCTTCTTTTTCTGTAGTGTATTTTTCTATATTGTTTGAATGATTCACCATAGTGAAGGTGTAGACTCGGGTTTTCTGGGTCTCCATGTTTTGTTGGATTTGTTTCTCAATTTCTTTCTAAGATATTTGCATTCTTTCTCAAACCATTTTTCGTTGTTGTTCATTTTCTTCAGTTGTCTGCTTGTCATTTTTTCATTTGAGAAGTCAAATATAAGGTTTTCTACTGCCAAGTTTACACCTTTGCAATTACAGTGAAATGTCTTTTCCAGGAAATTGTCAATAAGGGATTGAATTTGTTGTTGCATAAAAGTTGTTGTACACTATTTTCCTTCCATCAGCTTGTCCTAATATTATTCAGTTCCTTTGGCTTTGATGCCTCATGATTGAGCATTTCTCTGTTCAAGTAGAATGTGATTTTGCTGTGGTCTGATAGGGATGTCAGTGGGCTGACTGTGAATGCTCTGAGAGACTTTGGGTTGAGGTCAGTGATAAAGTAGTCTACAGTACTACTGCTAAGAGATGAGCTATAGGTGAACCTACCATAGGAGTCCCCTCGAAGCTTACCATTGACTATGTACATACCCAGCGTCCGACAGAGCTGCAGGAGTTGTGACCTGTTTTTGTTGGTTATGTTGTCGTGGTTGTGTCTAGGGGAGCATATGGGGGAGGGAATGCTGTCTCCTCCAGGTAGGTGTTTGTCCCCCTTTGTGGTGAGAGTGTCGGGTTCTTGTCCGGTTCTGGCATTTAGGTCGCCACAGACTAGTACAAGTCCCTGGGCCTGGAAATGGTTGATCTCCCCCTCTAGGATGGAGAAGCTGTCATTGTTAAAGTATGGGGATTCTATAGGGGGGATATACAGTAGGATGGAGAAGCTGTCATAGTTAAAGTATGGGGATTCTATAGGGGGGATATACAGTAGGATGGAGAATCTGTCATAGTTAAAGTATGGGGATTCTATAGGGGGGATATATGTAGCACACATGAGGATATTTTTCTCCGTCGAGATCATTTCCTTATTCATTTCCAGCCAGATGTAAAATGTTCCTGTTTTGACTAATTTAATAGAGTGGGTCAGGTCTGCTCTATACCAAATTAGCATTCCCCCTGAGTCTCTTCCCTGTTTCACATCTGGTAGTTTGGTGGATGGGACTGCCAGCTCTCTGTAACCTAGAGGGCAACAAGTGGGTCCATCTCCTCTATACCATGTTTCTTGTAGGATGACCATGTCTGTATTTCTGATTTCTTTGATGAAGTCCGGGTTCCTGTCTCTTTAGACCAAAGGCAGATGACCTCTGACCTTGTATAATCCAGGATGAAGATAGTAAAAGCTTTGTGTTCCACAGTGTCTAGTGTTGTTTTTGTGTGGTTTAGGACCCCGGATCATCACAGTAGGTGTGATCAGAGCATGTTGAGCAGTAATTACAATATAGCAATTAAACGCTGGAGTGATATATGTGCAGATGAGGATGTGCAAGTAGAAATACTGGTGTGCAAAAGAACAGAAGAAACAAAAGACAAATATGGGGATGAGGTAGGTAGCTGGTTGGATGGGCTGTTTACAGATGGGCTATGTACAGCTGTAGCAATCGGTAAGCTGCTCTGACAGCTTGTGCTTAAAGTTAGTGAGGGAGGTGTAAGTCTCCAACTTCAGTGATTTTTGCAATTCGTTCCAGTCATTGGCAACAGAGAACTGGAAGGAAAGGCGGCCAAAGGAGGTGTTGGCTTTGGGGGTGACCAGTGAAATATACCTGCTGGAGCGCGTGCTACAGGTGGGTGTTGCTATGGTGACCAGTGAAATATACCTGCTGGAGCGCGTGCTACAGGTGGGTGTTGCTATGGTGACCAGTGAGATATACCTGCTGGAGCGCGTGCTACAGGTGGGTGCTGCTATGGTGACCAGTGAAATATACCTGCTGGAGCGCGTGCTACAGGTGGGTGCTGCTATGGTGACCAGTGAAATATACCTGCTGGAGCGCGTGCTACAGGTGGGTGCTGCTATGGTGACCAGTGAAATATACCTGCTGGAGCGCATGCTACAGGTGGGTGCTGCTATGGTGACCAGTGAAATATACCTGCTGGAGCGCATGCTACAGGTGGGTGTTGCTATGGTGACCAGTGAAATATACCTGCTGGAGCGTGTGCTACGGGAGGGTGTTGCTATGGTGACCAGTGAGCTGAGATAAGGCGGAGCTTTACCTAGCGAAGACTTATAGATGACGTGGAGCCAGTGGGTTTGGTGACGTATATGTAGCGAGGACCAACCAACAAGAGTGTACAGGTCGCAGTGGTGGGTATTGTATGGGGCTTTGGTGACAAAACGGATGGCACTGTGATAGACTGCATCCAATTTATTGAGTAGGGTATTGGAGGCTATTTTGTAAATGACATCACCGAAGTCAAGGATCGATAGGATAGTCAGTTTTACGAGGGTATGTTTGGCAGCATGAGTGAAGGAGGCTTTGTTGCGAAATAGGATGCTGATTCTAGATTTAATTTAAAGGTCTGGGAGGGTGTCTCCCTGGTCTGGGAGGGTGTCTCCCTGATCTGAGAGGGTGTGTCCCTGGTCTGGGAGGGTGTCTCCCTGCTCTGGGAGGGTGTCTCCCTGCTCTGGGAGGGTGTCTCCCTTGTCTGGGAGGGTGTCTCCCTGGTCTGGGAGGGTGTCTACCTTGTCTGGGAGGGTGTCTCCCTGGTCTGGGAGGGTGTCTACCTGGTCTGGGCGTGGTGTCTGTTGCTCTGTTGCTCCTGTGTGAGGTGCTTGGGCTACGGTTGAGAGTGACGTCCTTCAGGGTCCTGGCAAAAGTTGGGATTGCTGCCTTATAGAGGTGGACCTGGTGGTAAAGGCTGTTCAAGTCCAGGGTGGAGTGGTGGGCCAGGTAGACATTAGTCCAGGGTGGAGTGGTGGGCCAGGTAGACATTAGTCCAGGGTGGAGTGGTGGGCCAGGTAGACATTAGTCCAGGGTGGAGTGGTGGGCCAGGTAGACATTAGTCCAGGGTGGAGTGGTGGGCCAGGTAGACATTAGTACAGGGTGGAGTGGTGGGCCAGGTAGACATTAGTCCAGGGTGGAGCGGTGGGCCAGGTAGATATGAGTCCAGGGTGGAGTGTTGGGTCAGGTAGACATTAGTCCAGGGTAGAGTGGTGGGCCAGGTAAACATTAGTCCAGGGTGGAGTGGTGGGCCAGGTAGACATTAGTCCAGGGTGGAGTGGTGGGCCAGGTAGACATTAGTCCAGGGTGGAGTGGTGGGCCAGGTAGACATTAGTCCAGGGTGGAGTGGTGGGCCAGGTAGACATTAGTCCAGGGTGGAGTGGTGGGCCAGGTAGACATTAGTCCAGGGTGGAGTGGTGGGCCAGGTAAACATTAGTACAGGGTGGAGTGGTGGGCCAGGTAGACATTAGTCCAGGGTGGAGCGGTGGGCCAGGTAGATATGAGTCCAGGGTGGAGTGTTGGGTCAGGTAGACATTAGTCCAGGGTAGAGTGGTGGGCCAGGTAAACATTAGTCCAGGGTGGAGTGGTGGGCCAGGTAGACATTAGTCCAGGGTGGAGTGGTGGGCCAGGTAGACATTAGTCCAGGGTGGAGTGGTGGGCCAGGTAGACAGTAGTCCAGGGTGGAGTGGTGGGCCAGGTAGACATTAGTCCAGGGTGGAGTGGTGGGCCAGGTAGACATTAGGTTTTGATTGACAAAACGCTTGCATTCACCCACTGTATGGTGGCAGGGTGAAAGTGTTTCCGTGGTAGCAGGGTGGAGAAGGTGGTGCGTTGGGGAAAGTGTATGAAGCTTTGTCAATCTGTGGCCGCCACTTTCCTGCTGGGCCCTCAGGTCATTTGTGAATTATGATGTGGCTGGGAGACTCTAGTCTGTCCTCTGACAACAGCTCCAGGGCCTAGTGTTAGGGCACCAGAGTTTATCCCACTTTGTGTTTGGGAAAATAGTTTTGCCTCTTGAATATATTTGCCATTTGAGTCAATGAGGAGCACAATCTCTGTCTTTTGTGTGTCCTCAGTGGATGTGTGTGTGTGTGTGTGGGGGGGGGGGGGGTTGTCAAGAGAGCAATCAGGGGAGCTGACAGGGGGGCTGTTAGGGGGGGGGGGGGGGGGGGGGGGTCTGTGTTGTCTGTCCCATTGTTGTGTTGGGGTCCGGGTCTGAGGTGGGCTGTTCTGCTGGCTTCTCTGGGGGAGTCTCCTGCTCTCTGTCACACCTCAGCTTTGTCACCTCCTCATTCACTGCCATGTGTACCTCTTTAAGTTCTCTCCCTTCAGTCTTTAGATCTCTCTCTCAATTCAATTTCAATTCAAGGACTTTATTCTTTGGCATGAAAAACATATGTCAACATTGCCAAATCAAGTTTAAATAGATAATAAACAAAAGTAAAATAAACAATAAAAACGAACAGTAAACATTACACATACAGAAGTTCCAAAAGAATAAAGACATTACAAATGTCATATTATGTATAATACAGTGTTGTAACGATGTAGAAATAGTTAAAGTACAAAAAGGGAAAAAAAATAAACATAAATATGGGTTGTATTTACAATGGTGTTTGTTCTTCACTGGTTGCCCTTTTCTTGTGGCAACAGGTCACAAATCTTGCTGCTGTGATGTCACACTGTGGAATTTCACCCAGTAGATATGGGAGTTTATCACACTGTGGAATTTCACCCAGTAGATATGGGAGTTTATCACACTGTGGTATTTCACCCAGTAGATATGGGACTGATATGAGCCCTATATAGGGGAACGGTTGTAACGATCGTAGGGCTCCTCTATCATCAGGCCAACAGATTGATAGCCCTCTCAAATTGGCTCAAGGGCCTCCTTCACACAGAGAGACATTAGCTGAAAGGAGATATGGATCAGCTTTTTATTTAAGAGAAAACCCTGAAGGAGTATAAATATTTGAGTTAGTTAAACACACTGCTGAGAGTCCGAGGAGACGTTTTATTACTGCCCTGCTGAAGGTGGAGTTTGAGTCTGCTTAAAATAATGGTGATTAGGGAAGAGAGTTGGAGGGGAGCTGTGTGTGTGTGTGTGTGTGTGTGTGTGTATGTGTGTGTGTGTGTGTGTGTGTGTGTGTGTGTGTGTGTGTGTGTGTGTGTGTGTGTGTGTGTGTGTGTGTGTGTGTGTGTGGGTGTGTGTGTGTGGGTGGGTGTGTGTGTGTGTGTGTGTGTGTGTGTGTGTGTGTGTAAGTGGTATTCATCAGTAGAGCTGTAGCTGAGCATACTTTAAGATTGAGCAAATTGAAGAGAGAGGGGGAGAGAGGGGGGAGGAGAGAGAGGGGGGGAGAGAGGGGGGAAGAGAGAGAGAGGGGAAGAGAGAGAGATGACTCAGAGAGAGAGAGAGAGAGAGATGACTCCGAGAGAGAGAGAGAGTTGACTCAGAGAGAGAGAGAGTTGACTCAGAGAGAGAGAGAGAGTTGACTCAGAGAGAGAGAGAGTTGACTCAGAGAGAGAGAGTGAGTTGACTCAGAGAGAGAGAGAGAGAGTTGACTCAGAGAGAGACAGAGAGAGAGAGAGAGAGAGAGAGAGAGAGAGAGTTGACTCAGAGAGAGAGAGAGAGAGAGTTGACTCAGGGAGAGAGAGAGAGAGAGTTGACTCAGAGAGAGAGAGAGAGAGAGAGTTGACTCAGAGAGAGAGAGAGAGTTGACTCAGAGAGAGAGAGAGAGAGAGTTGACTCAGAGAGAGAGAGAGAGAGTTGACTCAGAGAGAGAGAGAGAGTTGACTCAGAGAGAGAGAGAGAGAGTTGACTCAGAGAGAGAGAGAGAGATGACTCAGAGAGAGAGAGAGAGAGTTGACTCAGAGAGAGAGAGAGTTGACTCGGAGAGAGAGATAGAGAGAGAGTTGACTCAGAGAGAGAGATAGAGAGAGAGAGAGAGAGAGAGAGAGAGAGAGAGAGAGAGAGAGAGAGAGAGAGAGAGAGAGAGAGAGAGAGAGAGAGTTGACTCAGAGAGAGAGAGAGAGTTGACTCGGTGAGAAAGAGAGAGCGAGAGAGAGTTGACTCAGAGAGAGAGAGAAAGAGAGAGTTGACTCAGAGAGAGAGAGAGAGTTGACTCAGAGAGAGAGAGGGAGTTGACTCAGAGAGAGGGAGAGAGAGTTGACTCAGAGAGAGGGAGAGAGAGTTGACTCAGAGAGAGAGAGAGAGAGTTGACTCAGAGAGAGAGAGAGAGTTGACTCAGAGAGAGGGAGAGAGAGTTGACTCAGAGAGAGAGAGAGTTGACTCAGAGAGAGAGAGTTGACTCAGAGAGAGAGAGAGAGTTCACTCAGAGAGAGAGAGTTGATTCAGAGAGAGAGAGAGTTGACTCAGAGAGAGAGAGAGAGAGAGAGAGAGAGAGAGAGAGTGAGTTGACTCAGAGAGAGAGAGAGAGTTGACTCAGAGAGAGAGAGAGTTGACTCAGAGAGAGAGAGAGTTGACTCAGAGAGAGAGAGTGAGTTGACTCAGAGAGAGAGATAGAGAGTGAGAGAGAGAGAGAGAGAGAGAGAGAGAGAGTTGACTCAGAGAGAGAGAGAGAGAGTTGACTCAGAGAGAGAGAGAGAGTTGACTCAGAGAGAGAGAGAGTTGACTCAGAGAGAGAGAGAGAGATGACTCAGAGAGAGAGAGAGAGAGTTGACTCAGAGAGAGAGAGAGTTGACTCGGAGAGAGAGATAGAGAGAGAGTTGACTCAGAGAGAGAGATAGAGAGAGAGAGAGAGAGAGAGAGAGAGAGAGAGAGAGAGAGAGAGAGAGAGAGAGAGAGAGAGAGAGAGAGAGAGAGTTGACTCAGAGAGAGAGAGAGAGTTGACTCGGTGAGAAAGAGAGAGCGAGAGAGAGTTGACTCAGAGAGAGAGAGAGAAAGAGAGAGTTGACTCAGAGAGAGAGAGAGAGTTGACTCAGAGAGAGAGAGGGAGTTGACTCAGAGAGAGGGAGAGAGAGTTGACTCAGAGAGAGGGAGAGAGAGTTGACTCAGAGAGAGAGAGAGAGTTGACTCAGAGAGAGAGAGAGAGTTGACTCAGAGAGAGGGAGAGAGAGTTGACTCAGAGAGAGAGAGAGTTGACTCAGAGAGAGAGAGTTGACTCAGAGAGAGAGAGAGAGAGTTCACTCAGAGAGAGAGAGTTGATTCAGAGAGAGAGAGAGTTGACTCAGAGAGAGAGAGAGAGAGAGAGAGAGAGAGTGAGTTGACTCAGAGAGAGAGAGAGAGTTGACTCAGAGAGAGAGAGAGTTGACTCAGAGAGAGAGAGAGTTGACTCAGAGAGAGAGAGTGAGTTGACTCAGAGAGAGAGATAGAGAGTGAGAGAGAGAGAGAGAGAGAGAGTTGACTCAGAGAGAGAGAGAGAGTTGACTCAGAGAGAGAGAGAGAGAGAGAGAGAGAGAGAGAGAGAGAGAGAGAGAGAGAGAGTTGACTCAGAGAGAGAGAGAGAGAGAGAGAGAGAGAGAGTTGACTCAGAGAGAGAGAGAGAGGAGAGAGAGAGAGAGAGAGAGAGAGAGAGAGAGAGAGAGAGAGTTGACTCAGAGAGAGAGAGAGAGAGTTGACTCAGAGAGAGAGAGAGTTGACTCAGAGAGAGAGAGAGTTGACTCAGAGAGGGAGAGGGAACAACTGCAGAACAGATCCCATAGAACAGAAAGAGATGCTGGTTGTCAGCCAGACCTGCTAATCTACTCCTTCAGATGTTCCGGTGCATTCAACCATAACAGGCCCTGCAACAAGTCACAATGAAAGTGTTTGAAGCAAGCAGCACTGCCTCTCTGCGTACACACACACTGACACACAAGCTAACATACACACACACTGACACACACGCTAACATACACACACACAGACACACACGCTAACATACACACACACTGACACACACGCTAACATAAACACATACTGACACACATACTAACACGTACAGACTGACACACACGTACTAACACACACACACACTGACACACACGCTAACATACACACACACTGACACACACGCTAACATACACACACACAGACACACACGCTAACATACACACACACTGACACACACGCTAACATAAACACATACTGACACACATACTAACACGTACAGACTGACACACACGTACTAACACACACACACAATGACACACACACACCGACACACACACACCGACACACACACCGACACACACACACACACACACACACACACACACACACACACACACACACACACACATGCACATGAACACACACACACACACACACAGGGTGTCACAGAGCCTGGAGGGTGACATAGTGAATACACAGGCTGGTTCAGCCCCCTGTCCTCCCTCCCTCTCTGTCTCTCTGCTCAGATGATAACTGACTGCCAACGGGCACATCGCTCTTCTCCTGTTGTTGTCACGTCTGTTAAACAGTGTCGCGCTGGCTCGTCTCCTGGCTGGCTTGCACGCTGGCAGGCGATGGCCGTGTGACAGCCAATCAAAAACGGCTTAATTCGCTTCTCTTAGCGGCGAACACATCTCCAGGGCCCAAACGTTTTACCTCCCGCCGGCTGGCTGGCGCTGAATGATGATGTAACGACGGCGCTATTATGGTGTCATAATGAGGACGCCTGTTATGGGAATGTCATCGATCTGTTCTGAAGACACAGACATTACCACACATTGTCAGGATCCTGTACGTACATGTACAATCAAAACACATGTTATTGGTCACATGTGCTGAATACAACAGGACCTTACAGTGAAATGCTTACTTACAAGCCCCTTAACCAACAATTCAGTTAAACAAATAAAATAAATAAAAATATGAATAAGAATAAGAATTAAAAGTAACAAGTATATAAACAGCAGCAGTAAAATAACAATAGCGAGACTATATACAGGGTGTTACGGTACAGAGTCAATATGGAGGCTATATACAGGGTGTTACGGTACAGAGTCAATGTGGAGGCTATATACAGGGTGTTACGGTACAGAGTCAATATGGAGGCTATATACAGGGTGTTACGGTACAGAGTCAATGTGGAGGCTATATACAGGGTGTTACGGTACAGAGTCAATATGGAGGCTATATACAGGGTGTTACGGTACAGAGTCAATGTGGAGGCTATATACAGGGGGTACCGGTACAGAGTCAATGTGGAGGCTATATACAGGGTGTTACGGTACAGAGTCAATGTGGAGACTATATACAGGGTGTTACGGTACAGAGTCAATGAGTGGAGGCTATATACAGGGTGCTACGGTACAGAGTCAATGTGTGGAGGCTATATACAGGGTGTTACGGTACAGAGTCAATGTGGAGGATATATACAGGGTGTTACGGTACAGAGTCAATGTGGAGGCTATATACAGGGTGTTACGGTACAGAGTCAATGTGGAGGCTCTATACAGGGGGTACCAGTAGAGAGTCAATGTGGAGGCTATATACAGGGTGTTACGGTACAGAGTCAATGTGGAGGCTATATACAGGGTGTTACGGTACAGAGTCAATGTGGAGGCTATATACAGGGTGTTACGGTACAGAGTCAATGTGGAGGCTATATACAGGGTGTTACGGTACAGAGTCAATGTGGAGACTATATACAGGGTGTTACGGTACAGAGTCAATGAGTGGAGGCTATATACAGGGTGCTACGGTACAGAGTCAATGTGTGGAGGCTATATACAGGGTGTTACGGTACAGTGTCAATGTGGAGGCTATATACAGGGTGTTACGGTACAGAGTCAATGTGGAGGATATATACAGGGTGTTACGGTACAGAGTCAATGTGGAGGCTATATACAGGGTGTTACGGTACAGAGTCAATGTGGAGGCTCTATACAGGGGGTACCAGTAGAGAGTCAATGTGGAGGCTATATACAGGGTGTTACGGTACAGAGTCAATGTGGAGGCTATATACAGGGTGTTACGGTACAGAGTCAATGTGGAGGCTATATACAGGGTGTTACGGTACAGAGTCAATGTGGAGGCTATATACAGGGTGTTACGGTACAGAGTCAATGTGGAGACTATATACAGGGTGTTACGGTACAGAGTCAATGAGTGGAGGCTATATACAGGGTGCTACGGTACAGAGTCAATGTGTGGAGGCTATATACAGGGTGTTACGGTACAGTGTCAATGTGGAGGCTATATACAGGGTGTTACGGTACAGAGTCAATGTGGAGGATATATACAGGGTGTTACGGTACAGAGTCAATGTGGAGGCTATATACAGGGTGTTACGGTACAGAGTCAATGTGGAGGCTCTATACAGGGGGTACCAGTAGAGAGTCAATGTGGAGGCTATATACAGGGTGTTACGGTACAGAGTCAATGTGGAGGCTATATACATGGTGTGACGGTACAGAGTCAATGTGGAGGCTATATACAGGGTGTTACGGTACAGAGTCAATGTGGAGGCTATATACAGGGTGTTACTGTACAGAGTCAATGTGGAGGCTATATACAGGGTGTTACGGTACAGAGTCAATATGGAGGCTATATACAGGGTGTTACGGTACAGAGTCAATGTGGAGGCTATATACAGGGTGTTACGGTACAGAGTCAATGTGGAGGCTATATACAGGGTGTTACTGTACAGAGTCAATGTGGAGGCTATATACAGGGTGTTACGGTACAGAGTCAATGTGGAGACTATTTACAGGGTGTTACGGTACAGAGTCAATGAGTGGAGGCTATATACAGGGTGTTACGGTACAGAGTCAATGTGTGGAGGCTATATACAGGGTGTTACGGTACAGTTTCAATGTGGAGGCTATATACAGGGTGTTACGGTACAGTGTCAATGTGGAGACTATATACAGGGTGTTACGGTACAGAGTCAATGTGTGGAGGCTATATACAGGGTGTTACGGTACAGTGTCAATGTGGAGGCTATATACAGGGTGTTACGGTACAGAGTCAATGGGTTGAGGCTATATACAGGGTGTTACGGTACAGAGTCAATGTGTGGAGGCTATATACAGGGTGTTACGGTACAGAGTCAATGTGGAGGCTATATACAGGGTGTTACGGTACAAAGTCAATGTGTGGAGGCTATATACAGGGTGTTACGGTACAGAGTCAATGTGTGGAGGCTATATACAGGGTGTTACAGTACAGAGTCAATGTGTGGAGGCTATATACAGGGTATTACGGTACAGAGTCAATGTGGAGGCTATATACAGGGTGTTACGGTACAAAGTCAATGTGTGGAGGCTATATACAGAGTGTTACGGTACAGAGTCAATGTGTGGAGGCTATATACAGGGTGTTACGGTACAGAGTCAATGTGTGGAGGCTATATACAGGGTGTTACGGTACAGTGTCAATGTGGAGGCTATATACAGGCTGTTACGGTACAGAGTCAATGTGCGGGGGCACCGGTTAGTCGAGGTAACATGTCATAATCGTATCATTAGATAATGTGTTAATAATGAATTTCTATAGGGAACTGTGTTGTGGGTTGAATATAGGGGCACCATATTAATGACAACATGGACAGTGCTTCTAATTGTGCTCCTGTCTTGCAAATCGGACCAATCGAAATGTAAGAGGTCGCGCAACAGAGTTGATACTTGTAAATCAGGAACCGGACCCCCAAGTTAACCCAGTAAATGGCTGTCTAAAGTGGGGTTCATGGGGTTCATGTCACATACAACGCTGTGGTCAGATGCTCAGATGCTCACATCCTTGGTCTTAGCAAGGCTAACGTTCACATCCTTGGTCTTAGCAGGGCTAACGTTCACATCCTTGGTCTTGGCAGGGCTAACGTTCACATCCTTGGTCTTAGCAGGGCTAATGTTCACATCCTTGGTCTTAGCAGGGCTAACGTTCACATCCTTGGTCTTAGCAAGGCTAACGTTCACATCCTTGGTCTTAGCAGGGCTAACGTTCACATCCTTGGTCTTAGCAAGGCTAAAGTTCACATCCTTGGTCTTAGCAGGGCTAACGTTCACATCCTTGGCCTTAGCAGGGCTAACGTTCACATCCTAGGCCTTAGCAGGTCTAAAGTTCACATCCTAGGTCGTAGCAGGGCTAACGTTCACATCCTTGGTCTTAGCAGGGCTAACGTTCACATCCTTGGTCTTAGCAGGGCTAATGTTCACATCCTTGGTCTTAGCAGGGCTAACGTTCACATCCTTGGTCTTAGCAGGGCTAAAGTTCACATCCTTGGTCTTAGCAAGGCTAACGTTCACATCCTCGGTCTTAGCAGGGCTAACGTTCACATCCTTGGTCTTAGCAGGGCTAACGTTCACATCCTTGGTCTTAGCAGGGCTAACGTTCACATCCTAGGCCTTAGCAGGGCTAACGTTCACATCCTTGGTCTTAGCAAGGCTAACGTTCACATCCTTGGTCTTAGCAGGGCTAACGTTCACATCCTTAGTGAAACCCGGCTAACAGACACTATTCCCAGCTCTGTGGTGGACATTGAAGGATATATTCTCTATAGGAGAGACAGAAACAGATAAGGGGGAGGTGTAGAGATGTACATCAACCATACCTTCAGACAGGAGACCTGTACATCAACCAGACCGTACCTTCAGACAGGAGACAAGCTTTAACCAGCAGTCTTTCATAGACTCCCTCGAGTCAGCCTACTGGAAAATAGTCCTGACATGTAACAACGTGAATGAGGCCTGGAAAGCCTTTCAAGAGATATTTTTAACAGGTCCCAAACCTTCATCTACAGCTCCAGCAGAGAAGAGAGAAACAAAACAGTAACTCAATCTCCTTGGCTGACTGACAACATCAAGGCCCTGCTGAGTCACAGAGACGCTGTTCAGATAAACGAGGTAAAAACAAAAGGCATTAAAACGACTGGGAAGGGTATCAATGTCTCAGAAACAACGTAGCTGCTGAAGTGAGGAAGGAAAAGGAAACCTACTACTAAATCTAAGGGAGGTAACTGTGCAATGTGGGAAATAATCAACTGTTTTATTGGAAAGCCAAAACAACATGCCAAGAACAGAGTAGAACTAGACAGGATGCCTCAAGAAGGTCTCCCGCTAGAAATGACAGAACACCTCCCTCTAGAAATGGCAGAACATCTCCCTCTAGAAATGGCAGAACATCTCCCTCTAGAAATGACAGAACACCTCCCTCTAGAAATGGCAGAACATCTCCCTCTAGAAATGGCAGAACATCTCCCTCTAGAAATGGCAGAACATCTCCCTCTAGAAATGGCAGAACATCTCCCTCTAGAAATGGCAGAACATCTCCCTCTAGAAATGGCAGAACATCTCCCTCTAGAAATGGCAGAACATCTCCCTCTAGAAATGACAGAAGAGTTTATGGATAATGCATCACGGATAATGTATAATGTATAAATGATAATGGATATGTTGTTAATGGATATGTTGCATCTTATGAATCCAAGCTTTCTAAAGAAATACAGGCTCCCTCCAAAGACTCACTTTCATACAGTGCAATCAGAAAGTATTCAGACCCTTTGACGTTTCCCTCATTTTGCTACGTTACAGCCTTATTCTAAAATGGATGAAATTATTTTTTCCCCTCTTCAATCTACACACAATACCCATAATGACATCACAATACCCATAATGACATCACAATACCCCATAACTACAAAGCAAAAACATGTTTTTATGAATTTTAGCATATTTATTACAAATTTAAAAAAACGGTATTATCACAATTACATAAGTATTCAGACCCTTTACTCAGTACTTTGTTGAAGCACCTTTGTCAGCGATTACAGCCTTGAGTCTTCTTGGGTACGACGCTACAAGCTTGGCACACCTGCGTTTGTAGAGTTTTCCCATTCTTCTCTGCAAATCCTCTCAAGCTCTGTCAGGTTGGATTGGGAGCGTCACTGCACAGCTATTTTCAGGTCTCTCCGGGCTCTGGCTGGGCCACTCAAGGACATTCAGAGACTTGTCCCGAAACCACTCCTGCATTGTCTTGGCTATGTGCTTAGGGTTGTTGTCCTGTTGGAAGGTGAACCTTCGCCCCAGTCTGAGGTCCTGAGCGCTCCAGAGCAGGTTTTCATTAAGGATCTCTCTGTACTTTGCTCCGTTCATCTTTCCCTCGATTCGGACTCGTCTCCCAGTCCCTGCTAATGAAATACATCCCCACAGCAGGATGCTGCCACCACCATGGTTCACCGTAGGGATGGTGCCAGGTTTCCTCCAGAAGTAACACTTGGCATTCAGGCCAAAGAGTTCAATCTTGGTTTAATCACACTAGAGAATCTTGTTTCTCGTGGTATGAGAGTCCTTTTGGTGTCTTTTGGTAAACTCCAAGCGGGCTGTCATGTGCCTTTTACTGAGGAGTGGCTTTCATCGGGCCACTCTACCATAAAGGCTGATTGGTGGAATGCTGCAGAGATGTTTTTTGCTTCTGGAAGGTTCTCCCATCTCCAAAGATGAACTCTGGAGCTCTTTCAGAGTGACCATAGGGTTCTTGGTCACCTCCCTGACCGAGGGCCTTCTCCCCCAATTGCTCAGTTTGGTCAGGCAGCCAGCTCTAGGAAGAGTCTTGGTGGTTCCAAACTTAGTAAGAATGATGCAGGGCACTGTGTTCTTGGGGACCTTCAATGCTGCCGACAATTTTTGGTACCCTTACTAAGATCTGTGCCTCCTCACAATCCTGTCTCAGAGCTCAACAGACAATTCCTTCTACTTCATGGCTTGATTTTTGCTCTGAAATGCACTTTCAACTGTGGGACCTTATATAGACAGGTGTGTGCCTTTCCAAACCCTGTCTAATCAATTTAATTTACTACAGGTGGACTCAATGAAAACGGGCTTCACCTGGGCGTCAATTTCGAGTCTCATTGCAAAAAGTCTGAATACTTATGTAAATAAATTATTTCAGTTTTTTTTTCTAAAAACCTGGTTTTGCTTTGTTATTATGGGGTATTGTGTGTAGATTGTTGAGGAAAAAGTTTAATATAGTCAATTTTGGAATAAGGCTGTAACGTAACAAAATGTGGAAAAAAGTGAAGGGGTCTGAATGCTTTATGAATGAACTGTATATCTCAGACTCTGAGCATGTTTTTGGGCCAGAGCTTGTTGATGAAGTAACAGTTTCCTAAATTAACTTCTGAAGATCAAGCAGGAGAAGGCCACAGGGCCAGATAACAGGGCCGGATAACAGGGCCAGATAACAGGGCCAGATAACAGGGCCAGATAACAGGGCCAGATAACAGGGCCGGATAACAGGGCCGGATAACAGGGCCGGATAACAGGGCCGGATAACAGGGCCGGATAACAGGGTCGGATAACAGGGTCGGATAACAGGGCCGGATAACAGGGCCGGATAACAGGGCCGGATAACAGGGCCGGATAACAGGGCCAGATAACAGGGCCAGATAACAGGGCCAGATAACAGGGCCAGATAACAGGGCCGGATAACAGGGCCGGATAACAGGGCCAGATAACAGGGCCGGATAACAGGGCCAGATAACAGGGCCAGATAACAGGGCCAGATAACAGGGCCAGATAACAGGGCCAGATAAAAGGGTCAGATAACAGGGCCAGATAACAGGGCCAGATAACAGGGCCAGATAACAGGGCCAGATAACAGGGCCAGATAACAGGGCCAGATAACAGGGCCGGATAACAGGGTCGGATAAAAGGGCCAGATAACAGGGCCAGATAACAGGGCCAGATAACAGGGCCGGATAACAGGGCCGGATAACAGGGTCGGATAACAGGGCCAGATAACAGGGCCAGATAACAGGGTCAGATAACAGGGTCAGATAACAGGGCCAGATAACAGGGCCAGATAACAGGGCCAGATAACAGGGCCAGATAACAGGGCCAGATAAAAGAGCCAGATAACCGGGCCAGATAACAGGGCCAGATAACAGGGCCAGATAACAGGGCCAGAGAACAGGGCCAGATAACAGGGTCAGATAACAGGGCCAGATAAAAGGGCCGGATAACAGGGCCAGATAACAGGGTCGGATAACAGGGCCAGATAACAGGGCCGGATAACAGGGCCAGATAACAGTCCACCTAGGCTTCCAAAGGACCACACTGATAATGAGTCCACTGACTCATATTCTCAATCTGTCTCAAAAGGGGAGATCCCCCAGGTCAATGGAAAATGTCTTACATAACACCAATCTACAAGTCACGGGGATAGATCGGACGTGGCCAAGCTACAGTCCAGGTTCAATTCTATGTGCTGTCTCCAAAGCGTTGTAAAGACTGGTGCAACACTCAGGTCACTAACTGTTTCTAACGTCACAACCTACTTACAGCCTATCAAAGGGGTTTTAGGAAGACAAGCAGCAACATCTACAACAGCGTTCAGGGTTGTGCAGGACATCAAGTCATCTTGTAACAGCCAGCTCACATCATCTTGGACCTGAAGAAAGCTTTTGATACTATTCACCGCCACGCGCTCCTGAGGAAGCTTGAGGAACTAGGCTTTGACAGCACAGTGGTTCACATCATACTTACAGGGGAGGAATCAAGAAACCAAACTGCAGAGCACGCAGGCAGCCCAGGTACCTTTGCTGCTATAACAGCCTCCACTCTTCTGGCAAAGGCTTTCCACTAAAGATGTTGGAACATTGCTGAGATGGACTTGCTTCCATTCGGTCACAAGGGGCATTAGTGAGGTCGGGGCAATTATGTTGCGTTCAATTCATCACCAAAGGTGTTCGATGGGGTTGAGGTCAGGGCTGTGTGCAGGCCAGTCAAGTTCTTCCACACCGATCTTGACAAACCATTTCTGTATGGACCTCGTTTTGTGCACGCGGGCATTGTCATGCTGAAACAGGAAAGGGCATTAACCCAACACAAACTTGGAGGTACAGAATCGTCTAGAATGACATTGTATGCTGTAAGGTTAAGATGTCCCTTCATTTGAACTAGAGGGCCGGGCCCGAACCATGACAAACATCCCCGGACCACTATTCCTCCACCAAACTTTACAGTTGGCACTATGCATTGGGGCATGTGACGTTCTCCTGGCATCCGCCAAAAACCCAGATATGACCGTTGGACTCTCAGATTGGTGAAGCGTGATTCGTCACTCCAGAGAACGCGTTGCCGCTCCTCCCGACGGTGTCCAAATGGACGGCGGTCTTTACACCACTCCAGAGAACGCGTTGCCACTCCTACCGGCGGTGTCCAAATGGATGGCGATCTTTACACCACTCCAGAGAACGCGTTTCCACTCCTCCCGGCGGTATCCAAATGGACGGCTGTCTTTACACCACTCCAGAGAACGCGTTACCACTACTCCCGGCGGTGTCCAAATGGACGGCGATCTTTACACCACTTTAGCAGGGAAGACATTTTGGAAAAAAAACTGACTTGCTGGAGAAGGTGTCATCCCCACGTTGAAAGTCACTGAGCTCTTCAGTAAAGAACCGTTCTACTGTGTTCGTCTACGAAGATTTCACGATCATCTACCGCATCAACATCAGATCATAAAACAACATTAAGACACTCTAAAACACAGTGAGGGACCCTCACCGTGGGCCGATGGGGAGATACTTGTGCCATTTGTAATGTATCTTTCAATAACAGGACTATGACACCCTATTAACACAATGAGGGACCCTCACCGTGGGCCGATGGGGAGATACTTGTGCCATTTGTACTGTATCTTTCAATAACAGGACTATGACACCCTATTAACACAGTGAGGGACCCTCACCGTGGGCCGATGGGGAGATACGTGTGCCATTTGTAATGTATCTTTCAATAACAGGACTATGACACCCTATTAACACAATGAGGGACCCACACCGTGGGCCGATGGGGAGATACGTGTGCCATTTGTAATGTATCTTTCAATAACAGGACTATGACACCCTATTAACACAATGTACATGGGTCCATTATCTGTCCCCGTTGGTCGTCGGTGTCCTCCGGCGTCTGTGGTTTGTAATTAGGTTCTGTTCTGGGGTTTAGAGTTGCAATGAGACGTTGGTGTCCTTGTGTTTGTTTACCCTAGTTCTGAATGATACCACAGGGTCTTATATATACACTCATACACACACACACACACACACGCACGCACACACACACATGTACGAACGCACACACACACACACACACACACACACACACACACACACACACACACACACACCTTCTCTACACAAACACACACACACACACACACACACACACACACACACACACACACACACACACACACACACACACACACACACACACACTCCTCCTCTTCACACACACACACACACACACACGGAAACACACGCCACTCTGGCTCTCGTCGGCGCTCGCCCCATTACCAGTGATAGGATGATGTATGGAACAGACTTCCGAGACCCACCTGGTGTGTGCTTAGCTTGCTCCCCAGACAGAGGCCAGTCTAATTGTGCATTAAAGACCATGTGCCGGATCGGTTGTCTGCATACATAGGTTGTTTACACATCCAGGCCTCCTCTTCATTCCTATTGGACTAATTCATCTGGAAAGAGGAGCTCGAGGCTTAACTTCATTAACCGTGGAAGCTCTCGTCTCCTCTAACACTGTGACTGGGGTTAATCACTAAACTAAAGCTCTCTTACACTGTGACTGGTTTTAATCACTAAACTAAAGCTCTCGTCTCCTCTAACACTGTGACTGGGGTTAATCACTAAACTAAAGCTCTTGTCTCCTCTAACACTGTGACTGGGGTTAATCACTAAACTAAAGCTCTCCTCTCCGACTCTCTAACACTGTGACTGGGGTTAATCACTAAACTAAAGCTCTCTAACACTGTGACTGGGGTTAATCACTAAACTAAAGCTCTCTAACACTGTGACTGGGGTTAATCACTAAACTAAAGCTCTCGTCTCCTCTAACACTCTGACTGGGATTAATCACTAAACTAAAGCTCTCTAACACTGTGACTGGGGTTAATCACTAAACTAAAGCTCTCTAACACTGTGACTGGGGTTAATCACTAAACTAAAGCTCTCTAACACTGTGACTGGGGTTAATCACTAAACTAAAGCTCTCGTCTCCTCTGTCTCTAACACTGTGACTGGGGTTAATCACTAAACTAAAGCTATCTAACACTGCGACTGGGATTAATCACTAAACTAAAGCTCTCTAACACTGTGACTGGTGTTAATCACTAAACTAATGCTCTCGTCTCCTCTAACACTGTGACTGAGGTTAATCACTAAACTAAAGCTCTCTAACACTTTGACTGGTGTTAATCACTAAACTAATGCTCTCGTCTCCTCTAACACTGTGACTGGGGTTAATCACTAAACTAAAGCTCTCTAACACTGTGACTGGGGTTAATCACTAAACTAAAGCTCTCTAACACTGTGACTGGGGTTAATCACTAAACTATAGCTCTCTAACACTGTGACTGGGGTTAATCACTAAACTAAAGATCTCTAACACTGTGACTGGGGTTAATCACTAAACTAAAGCTATCTAACACTGTGACTGGGATTAATCACTAAACTAAAGCTCTCTAACACTGTGACTTGTGTTAATCACTAAACTAATGCTCTCGTCTCCTCTAACACTGTGACTGGGGTTAATCACTAAACTAAAGCTCTCTAACACTGTGACTGGGGTTAATCACAAAACTAAAGCTCTCTAACACTGTGACTGGGGTTAATCACTAAACTAAAGCTCTCTAGCACTGTGACTGGGGTTAATCACTAAACTAAAGCTCTCTAACACTGTGACTGGGGTTAATCACTAAACTTAAGCTCTCGTCTCCTCTGTCTCTAACACTGTGACTGGGGTTAATCACTAAACTAAAGCTCTCTAACACTGTGACTGGGGTTAATCACTAAACTAAAGCTTTCTAACACTGTGACTGGGATTAATCGCTAAACTAAAGCTCTCTAACACTGTGACTGGGGTTAATCACTAAACTAAAGCTCTCTAACACTGTGACTGGGGTTAATCACTAAACTAAAGCTCTCGTCTCCTCTAACACTGTGACTGGGGTTAATTACTAAACTAAAGCTCTCGTCTCCTCTGTCTCTAACACTGTGACTGGGGTTAATCACTAAACTAAAGCTCTCTAACACTGTGACTGGGGTTAATCACTAAACTAAAGCTCTCGTCTCCTCTGTCTCTAACACTGTGACTGGGGTTAATCACTAAACTAAAGCTCTCGTCTCCTCTGTCTCTAACACTGTGACTGTGGTTAATCACTCAACTAAAGCTCTCTAACACTGTGACTGGGATTAATCACTAAACAAAAGCTCTCTAACACTGTGACTGGGGTTAATCACTAAACTAAAGCTCTCTAACACTGTGCCTGGGGTTAATCACTAAACTAAAGCTCTCTAACACTGTGACTGGGGTTAATCACTAAACTAAAGCTCTAGTCTCCTCTAACACTGTGACTGGGGTTAATCACTAAACTAAAGCTCTCCTCTCCGACTCTCTAACACTGTGACTGGGGTTAACCACTAAACTAAAGCTCTCGTCTCCTCTGTCTCTAACACTGTGACTGGGGTTAATCACTAAACTAAAGCTCTCTAACACTGTGACTGGGATTAATCACTAAACTAAAGCTCTCTAATACTGTGACTGGGGTTAATCACTAAACTAAAGCTCTCTAACACTGTGACTGGGGTTAATCACTAAACTAAAGCTCTCGTCTCCTCTAACACTGTGACTGTGGTTAATCACTAAACTAAAGCTATCTAACACTGACTGGGATTAATCACTAAACTAAAGCTCTCTTACACTGTGACTGGGGTTAATCACTAAACTAAAGCTCTCGTCTCCTCTAACACTGTGACTGGGGTTAATCACTAAACCTAAGCTCTCCTCTCCGACTCTCTAACACTCTGACTGGGATTAATCTCTAAACTAAAGCTCTCTAACACTGTGACTGGGGTTAATCACTAAACTAAAGCTCTCGTCTCCTCTAACACTCTGACTGGGATTAATCACTAAACTAAAGCTCTCTAATACTGTGACTGGGGTTAATCACTAAACTAAAGCTCTCTAACACTGTGACTGGGGTTAATCACTAAACTAAAGCTCTCTAACACTGTGACTGGGGTTAATCACTAAACTAAAGCTCTCGTCTCCTCTAACACTGTGACTGGGGTTAATCACTAAACTAAAGCTCTCTAACACTGTGACTGGGGTTAATCACTAAACTAAAGCTCTCTTACACTGTGACTGGGCTTAATCACTAAACTAAAGCTCTCGTCTCCTCTAACACTCTGACTGGGATTAATCACTAAACTAAAGCTCTCTAACACTATGACTGGGGTAAATCACTAAACTAAAGCTCTCTAACACTGTGACTGGTTTTAATCACTAAACTAAAGCTCTCTAACACTGTGACTGGGGTTAATCACTAAACTAAAGCTCTCGTCTCCTCTAACACTGTGACTGGGGTTAATCACTAAACTAAAGCTCTCTAACACTGTGACTGGTTTTAATCACTAAACTAAAGCTCTCTAACACTGTGACTGGGGTTAATCACTAAACTAAAGCTCTCTAACACTGTGACTGGGGTTAATCACTAAACTAAAGCTCTCTAACACTGTGACTGGGGTTAATCACTAAACTAAAGCTCTCTAAAACTGTGACTGGGGTTAATCACTAAACTAAAGCTCTCCTCTCCGACTCTCTAACACTGTGACTGGGGTTAATCACTAAACTAAAGCTCTCTAGCACTGTGACTGGGGTTAATCACTAAACTAAAGCTCTCGTCTCCGACTCTCTAACACTGTGACTTGGGTTAATCACTAAACTAAAGCTCTCTAACACTGTGACTGGGGTTAATCACTAAACTAAAGCTCTCGTCTCCTCTGTCTCTAACACTGTGACTGGGGTGAATCGCTAAACTAAAGCTCTCGTCTCCGACTCTCTAACACTGTGACTGGGGTTAATCACTAAACTAAAGCTCTCGTCTCCGACTCTCTAACACTGTGACTGGGGTTAATCACTAAAATAAAGCTCTCTAACACTGTGACTGGGGTTAATCACTAAACTAAAGCTTTCTAACACTGTGACTGGGATTAATCACTAAACTAAAGCTCTCTAACACTGTGACTGGGGTTTATCACTAAACTAAAGCTCTCTAACACAGTGACTGGGGTTAATCACTAAACTAAAGCTCTCTAACACTGTGACTTGGGTTAATCACTAAACTAAAGCTCTCGTCTCCTCTGTCTCTAACACTGTGACTGGGGTTAATCACTAAACTAAAGCTCTCGTCTCCTCTGTCTCTAACACTGTGACTGGGGTTAATCACTAAACTAAAGCTCTCTAACACTGTGACTGGGATTAATCAATAAACTAAAGCTCTCTAATACTGTGACTGGGGTTAATCACTACACTAAAGCTCTCTAACACTGTGACTGGGGTTAATCACTAAACTAAAGCTCTAGTCTCCTCTAACACTGTGACTGGGGTTAATCACTAAACTAAAGGTCTCCTCTCTGTCTCTAACACTGTGACTGGGGTTAATCACTAAACTAAGGCTCTCTAACACTGTGACTGGGGTTAATCACTAAACTAAAGCTCTCTAACACTGTGACTGGGGTTAATCACTAAACTAAAGCTCTTCTCCGACTCTCTAACACTGTGACTGGGGTTAATCACTAAACTAAAGCTCTCCTCTCCGACTCTCTAACACTGTGACTGGGGTTAATCACTAAACTAAAGCTCTCGTCTCCGACTCTCTAACACTGTGACTGGGGTGAATCACTAAACTAAAGCTCTCGTCTCCTCTGTCTCTAACACTGTGACTGGGGTTAATCACTAAACTAAAGCTCTCTAACACTGTGACTGGGGTTAATCACTAAACTAAAGCGCTCTAACACTGTGACTGGGGTTAATCACTAAACTAAAGCTCTCTAACACTGTGACTGGGGTTAATCACTAAACTAAAGCTCTCTAACACTGTGACTGGGGTGAATCACTAAACTAAAGCTCTCTAACACTGTGACTGGGGTGAATCACTAAACTAAAGCTCTCGACTCCGACTCTCTAACACTGTGACTGGGGTTAATCACTAAACTAAAGCGCTCTAACACTGTGACTGGGGTTAATCACCAAAGTAAAGCTCTCGTCTCCGAATCTCTAACACTGTGACTGGGGTTAATCACTAAACTAAAGCTCTCATCTCCGACTCTCTAACACTGTGACTGGGGTTAATCACTAAACTAAAGCTCTCGTCTCCGACTCTCTAACACTGTGACTGGGGTTAATCACTAAACTAAAGCTCTCGTCTCCGACTCTCTAACACTGTGACTGGGGTTAATCACTAAACTAAAGCTCTCTAACAATGTGACTGGTGTTAATCACTAAACTAAAGCTATCTAACACTGTGACTGGGGTTAATCACTAAACTAAAGCTCTCGTCTCTGACTCTCTAACACTGTGACTGGGGTTAATCACTAAACTAAAGCTCTCGTCTCCGACTCTCTAACATTGTGACTGGGGTTAATCACTAAACTAAAGCTATCTAACACTGTGACTGGTGTTAATCACTAAACTAAAGCTCTCTAACACTGTGACTGGGGTTAATCACTAAACGAAACCTCTCTAACACTGTGACTGGGGTTAATCACTAAACTAAAGCTCTCTAAAACTGTGACTGGGGTTATTCACTAAACTAAAGCTCTCGTCTCCAACTCTAACACTGTGTAAAAGAGGGCTAATTCAAGACAACTTGTGAAAGAGAATTGAAGTCAAGATGAATTGTAAAAATAAATATGTTAAACGATTACACTGATCTACATAGCTTAAAATATTGTGGACATTCACACATATAGTATATATATCACGGGGACCCCTTGGACATTCACACATATAGTATATATATCACGGGGACACCTTGGACATTCACACATATAGTATATATATCACGGGGACACCTTGAACATTCACACATATAGTATATAGATCACGGGGACACCTTGGACATTCACACATATAGTATATATATCACGGGGACACCTTGGACATTCACACATATAGTATATATATATATATCACGGGGACACCTTGGACATTCACACATATAGTATATATATCACGGGGACACCTTGGACATTCACACATATAGTATATAGATCACAGAGAAACCTTGGACATTCACACATTGTTACGCTCGATGAGGACAAAGGTAAGGAGTCAGGCGCAGAGAGCAAAGGTAACGGGGAAAAACCACTTTTTAATGTCCAACCAGAAATACAACTGGTAACGTCAAAAAACATTGGCGTACAACTCCAACCTGAATAAAGTCCAAAACTGGAAACATAAATCCAGTCTGTGGAAAACCCCAATGAAAAATAGCAACCTCAACATACAAACAGAGAAACCACCCCGCACAAACATAAACGGGCTAAACGAACTTAAATAACCCCACCCTAACAACCAAACAATAAATAGGTGAAATCAATTAGACAAAACCAAACGAAAAGGAAAAAAGGATCGGTGGCAGCTAGTAGACCGGCGACGACGACCGCCGAGCGCCACTCGAACAGGAAGGAAGGCCACCTTCGGTAATACTCGTTACAGTACCCCCCTCCTGACGCGCAGCTCCCGCAGCGCGCCGACGCCGGCCTCGAGGACAACCCGGGGGCCGAGGCGCAGGGCGATCCGGATGGAGGCGATGGAACTCTCTCAGCATAGATGGATCCAATATATCCCCCACCGGGACCCAGCACCTCTCCTCCGGACCGTACCCCTCCCAGTCCACGAGGTACTGAAGGCCCCCCACCCGACGTCTGGAATCCAGAATAGACCTTATCCTGTACGCCGGGGACCCCTCTATATCCAGAGGGGGTGGAGGGACCTCCGGCACCTCACCCTCCTGCATGGGACCAGCTACCACCGGCCTGAGGAGAGACACATGAAATGAGGGGTTAATACGATAATAAGAAGGAAGTAACAATCGGTAACACACCTCATTTATTCTCCTCAGGACTTTAAATGGCCCTACACACTGCGGACCCAGCTTCCGGCAGGGCAGGCGGAGGGGCAGGTTTCGGGTCGAGAGCCAGACCCTATCCCCCGGTGCAAACACGGGGGCCTCACTGCGGTGACGGTCAGCGCTCTTCTTCTGCCGTCTACTCGCCTGACGCAGAGACTCCTGGACGGCTCTCCAAGTCTCCTTAGAGCGCTGTACCCACTCCTCCACCGCAGGAGCCTCGGTCTGACTCTGATGCCATGGTGCCAGAACCGGCTGATACCCCAACACACACTCAAATGGTGACATGTTGGTAGAGGAGTGGCTTAGTGAGTTCTGAGCAATCTCTGCCCAAGGGATGTATCTTGACCACTCCCCTGGCCGGTCCTGGCAATACGACCGCAGAAACCTACCCACCTCCTGGTTCACTCTCTCCACCTGCCCATTACTCTCCGGGTGATACCCCGATGTAAGGCTGACCGAGACCCCCAAATGCTCCATAAACGCCTTCCATACTCTGGAAGTGAACTGGGGACCCCGATCAGAAACAATATCCTCGGACACCCCGTAATGCCGGAAGACATGGGTAAATAATGCCTCCGCAGTCTGCAGGGCCGTAGGGAGACCGGGCAACGGGATAAGACGGCAGGACTTAGAGAACCGATCCACAACGACCAGGATCGTAGTGTTCCCCTGAGATGGAGGTAAGTCAGTCAGAAAATCTACCGAAAGATGGGACCACGGCCGTTGTGGAACGGGGAGGGGTTGTAACTTCCCTCGAGGCAGGTGCCTAGGAGCCTTACTCTGAGCGCACACCGAACAGGAAGAGACATAGAATCGCACATCCCTCTCCAAGGTGGGCCACCAGTACTTCCCCCTAAGACCTCGCACTGTCCTCGAAATACCCGGGTGACCCGACGAGAGTATACCATGAGCCCATCGAATCAATTGATCACGAACAGCGACAGCGGTACATACGTACGCCCCTCCGGGCACTGTGGAGGCGCAGGTTCCTCCCTTAACGCCCGCTCGATGTCCGCGTCCACCTCCCAAACTATCGGTGCCACCAACTTGGCCGCCGGAATGATGGGAGTAGGATCGATGGACCGCTCCTCTGAGTCATAGAGGCGAGACAGCGCGTCGGCCTTAGTATTCAGGGAACCTGGTCGATACGAGATAGTAAAACGAAATCTGGTGAAATACATGGCCCACCTTGCCTGACGCGGATTCAGTCTCTTAGCTGATCGAATATACTCCAGGTTACGGTGGTCAGTCCAGATGAGGAAAGGGTGCTTAGCCCCCTCAAGCCAGTGTCTCCACACCTTCAAGGCCTTAACCATAGCCAACAACTCCCTATCCCCCACATCATAATTCCGCTCCGCTGGCCCAATTTTTTTCGAAAAAAAAGCACAAGGGCGGAGTTTTGGTGGCACACCCGAGCGCTGTGAGAGCACCGCTCCAACCCCAGCCTCGGATGCGTCCACCTCTACTATAAACGCCAAAGAAGGGTCCGGATGCGCCAACACTGGCGCCTCGGTAAACAGCACCTTCAACCTACAGAAGGCCCTGTCTGCCTCTGCCGACCACTGCAAACGCACCGGCCCCCCCTTCAGGAGTGAGGTAATAGGGGCTGCTACCTGACCAAAACCCCGGATAAACCTCCGGTAGTAATTGGCAAACCCTAAGAACCGCTGCACCTCTTTTACCGTGGTCGGAGTCGGCCAATTACGCACGGCTTTTACGCGGTCACCCCCTATATCCACCCCCGAGCTGGAAATGCGGTAACCCAGGAAGGAAACGGCTTGTTTAGAAAACTCACATTTCTCCGCCTTCACGTACAAGTCATGCTCCAGCAGTCGCCCAATAACCTTGCGCACCAGAGACACATGCGCGGCGCGTGTAGCGGAGTAGATCAAAATATCGTCAATATACACCACCACACCCTGTCCGTGCAGGTCTCTGAGAATCTCGTCAACAAAGGATTGAAAGACAGCTGGAGCATTCTTTAACCCGTACGGCATGACGAGGTACTCATAATGGCCCGATGTAGTACTAAACGCGGTTTTCCACTCATCTCCCTCCCGAATACGCACCAGATTATACGCGCTCCTGAGATCCAGTTTCGTGAAGAACCGTGCTCCGTGGAATGATTCCATCGCCGTAGCGATGAGAGGTAGTGGGTAACTAAAACCCACCGTGATGGAATTGAGACCTCGATAATCAATACACGGACGCAACCCACCATCCTTTTTCTTCACAAAAAAGAAACTCGAAGAGACGGGTGACATGGAGGGCCGAATGAATCCTTGTCCCAGAGCTTCCGTGACATATGTCTCCATAGCCAACGTCTCCTCCTGGGACAAAGGATACACATGACTCCTGGGAAGTGCAGCGTTTACCTGGAGGTTTATCACGCAATCCCCCTGTCGATGGGGAGGTAATTGGGTCGCCTTCTTTTTACTGAAGGCGATAGCCAAATCGGCATACTCAGCGGGAATGCGCACGGTGGAAACCTGGTCTGGACTCTCCACCGTTGTCGCACCGATGGAAACTCCTACACACCTGCCTGAACACTCATCAGACCACCCCTGTAGAGCTCCCTGTTTCCACGAAATCGTCGGATTGTGAATAGCCAGCCAAGGAATTCCCAGCACCACCGGAAACGCAGGTGAATCGATAAGAAACAGACTAATCCGTTCCTTATGATTCCCCTGCGTAATCATCTCCAAAGGAATTGTGGACTCCCTGACCAGGCCTGACCCTAACGGTCGACTATCTAAAGAATGCACAGGAAAAGGGGGGTCAACCTTAACTAACGGAATCCTCAACCTCTGAGCGAGTCCGCGATCTATAAAATTCCCAGCTGCGCCTGAATCGACTAGCGCCTTATGCTGGAGAGAGGGAAAAAATTTAAGGAAGCATATTAACAAAAACATGTGACCAACAGGAAGCTCTGGGAGAGTGTGGTGCTGACTCACCTGAGGTGACCGAGGAGTGTTCTGCCTGCCCTCTCTATTCCCAGATGAACTCCTCCAGCACCGACCGGAAGTGTGCCCTCTTCGGCCACAACTGGTACAGGAGGAGCCTCCTCCGATCTCCCTAGATGCTGCCCCTCCTAGCTCCATCGGGATGGGAGCAGGAGGGTCAGGAGATGGAACAGACAGGACCCTTTCAGAACGTCCGCGAGCAGCTAGCAGATGGTCTAACCGGATAGACATGTCTATTAGTTCATCCAAACTTAGCGTAGTGTCCCGACAAGCCAGCTCTCTGCGGACGTCCTCTCTCAGGCTACACCTGTAATGGTCTATCAGGGCCCTGTCGTTCCATCCTGCTCCAGCAGCCAAGGTCCGGAAATCCAGCGCGAAGTCCTGCGCGCTCCTCGTCCCCTGTCGTAGATAGAACAATCTCTCACCCACCGCTCGGCCATCTGGAGGGTGATCGAACACGGCCCGAAAACGGCGGGTGAACTCCGGGTAGTGGCCCCTCGCTGAGTCGGCCCCGTTCCAAACCGCATTGGCCCACTCTAGGGCTCTACCCGTCAGGCAGGAGACGAGGACACTCACGCTCTCCTCATCCGAGGGAGCCGGTCGAACGGTGGTCAGGTACAGGTCTAATTGTAGCAGGAATCCCTGGCACCCCGCCGCCGCTCCATCGTACTGGCTAGGAGGCGTAATACGCAACGCGCTGGTACCGGGTCCCGCTGGAGGAGATGGTAATGGTGCTGGAGGGAGGGTAGGTGGGTTTGTAGGGAGACCACTCCTCTCCCAACGATCCATCCTCTCCATCATAAGATCCATTGCTGATCCAATGCGATGAAGGATGGACGTGTGATGAAGGACTCTCTCCTCCATCGTGGGGATATGGGTGGTCGCTGCTCCTGCTGGCTCCATTGTATGGTGCGGGCTTCTGTTACGCTCGATGAGGACAAAGGTAAGGAGTCAGGCGCAGAGAGCAAAGGTAACGGGGAAAAACCACTTTTTAATGTCCAACCAGAAATACAACTGGTAACGTCAAAAAACATTGGCGTACAACTCCAACTTGAATAAAGTCCAAAACTGGAAACATAAATCCAGTCTGTGGAAAACCCCAATGAAAAATAGCAACCTCAACATACAAACAGAGAAACAAGCCCGCACAAACATAAACGGGCTAAACGAACTTAAATAACCCCACCCTAACAACCAAACAATAAACAGGTGAAATCAATTAGACAAAACCAAACGAAAAGGAAAAAAGGATCGGTGGCAGCTAGTAGACCGGCGACGACGACCGCCGAGCGCCACTCGAACAGGAAGGAAGGCCACCTTCGGTAATACTCGTTACACACATATAGTATATATATCACGGACATTCACACATATAGTATATATATCACGGACATTCACACATATAGTATATATATCACGGACATTCACACATATAGTATATATATCACGGACATTCACACATATAGTATATATATCACGGGGACACCTTGGACATTCACACATATAGTATATATATCACGGGGACACCTTGGACATACACACATATAGTATATAGATCACGGGGACACCTTGGACATTCACACATATAGTATATATATCACGGGGACACCTTGGACATTCACACATATAGTATATATATCACGGGGACACCTTGGACATTCACACATATAGTATATATATCACGGGGACACCTTGGACATTCACACATATAGTATATATATCACGGGGACACCTTGGACATTCACACATATAGCTTCCTTGGTAATAACGTGGAATGGTTGCACACAGATCACGGAGACGTCTCAAACAGCACCCCATTCCCCCAGTCCCCTATGTAGTGCACTAGTTTTGGACCAGGCCCCCATAGTGCTCTCTGTGTAGGTAAAAGAGGACGCACCATTTAGGACTCACGACCTACATTTATTATGCATAGCTTTAACACACCTAGTGTGTGTCACAAATTACACCCTATTCCCTATTTAGTGCACTTCTTTTGACCAGGGCCCAATGGTGAATACTAGTGAATAGGGTTCCATTTAGGATTCATCTATTACATCAATATGCATTGGGTCCTAATTTCACATCCTGCATATCCTTTGAGGGAAAGTAGCCTGGCTTGTATTTACACCTCTAGAAACAGGCCCTGTAACAGGGACAACCCCAGGCAGCCTTTAATAATGCATTAACCACTTATTCTTTAAGGAACACACACACACACACACACACACACACCGATTAATTATGAAACACACACACACACACACACCTCATATCGGCACCAAGCCACTGGCTTTGTGGTAAAGTCCTCCGTCCTCCCTGATGCTATTTGCATTTTAAAGCCCCTGTTCCTCATCAGAACCCGCTGTAATTACTTTGTATCGGTGGTCTGTCTGTGTGTTGATTGGCTAACTGTAAGTTTGCATGAGGCTAATTGTAAAAAGAGACTGGCCAACTTCATTACTAAACAAACGAATGTTGCTGTGAATGTTGCTTTCTTTTTCGACTCAATGGGCCGACTCCCAAATTGGCCCTCTATTCCCTACTATTAATGAACTACTACTGACCACACCCCCCCCCCCCCCCCCCCCGAAACGTAGTGCACTAAATGTGAAATAGGGTTCCATGAGACGCAGCCATTAAATGAAACAGGTGACGATGCCCTTTTCAAGGTCGTTTTCTTCTCCTGTTAGGGTTCTTTATCCTGTCGTCCGTCTGGCAGATGTTGCAATTAAAACATTTCTGGCTGGCCGACGCCATGATTTCTCCATTATTTTTTTTTTATATTCGTAATTAGCTTTTAAACAATAACAAATGTTAATTCATTTGATTATTATGCATTCGATTTGAGTCGGTGAAAATGTCAGAGTAGAAAACGTTATTGGGGCGACATTAACATTATAGTTTTAATGAGGGAGGACAGACTGGAGATTTACCTGTGGAGCTGAACCACTTCAGACACGTGGCTGTGTGTGTGTGTGTGTGTGTGTGTGTGTGTGTGTGTGTGTGTGTGTGTGTGTGTGTGTGTGTGTGTGTGTGTGTGTGTGTGTGTGTGTGTGTGTGTGTGTGTGTGTGTGTGTGTGTGTGTGTGCGTGCGTGCGTGCGTGCGTGCGTGTGTGTGTGTGTGTGCGGGTGAGTGAGTGAGTGCGTGCACAAACAATACACAAGATAGCTAAGACACATCTAGAAGGTCAAAAAGAAGTCAATTCACCCAGTTTTGCCCACTGGGTTAGTGATGCTGTTAAATGTGAATACTACATTTAACACAATCTGGTGACAGTTACTGAGTGTGACTCTGTAAAAACATCATCCTAAGGTACAGCATTATGTGAGTGAGTGTGTGTGTGTGTGCGTGCGTGCGTGCGTGCGTGTGTGTGTGTGTGCGTGTGTGTGTGTGTGTGTGTGTGTGTGTGTGTGTGTGTGTGTGTGTGTGTGTGTGTGTGTCTACAGCATTATAAATGGAAGAGAGAATAAAAATCAAGTCTGCTTTGCCTTTAATTTTTTTTTAAACGACCCAGAAGTACGAGCGTTCTCCACTTGATAACACACACAATTAAACCTCCATTTTAATTGGGACGCATCATTAGCTCTGGTCCAATCAGTAACATTAGTACAAATCAACAGAAGAAGAAGAAGAAGTGAACGATCGGTTAGCCTTTATCGTGTAAAAAAATAATGTTATCCTAAAACGTGGATTAGATGAGATAATCAGGCTGTATTGTCCTCCGAGGCTGACAGATGACGCTGGAGACGAAGAACAGGAAGTAGATGAATAGCATGGCTTTATCCCAAAATGGCCCCCTATTCCCTCTACAGTGGGATGTAGTCAGGGGTAGGGCGCTACGTAAGGGAATAGAGGGCCATTAGGGACGTTACCAGTGTTGTTGTTGTAGTTTTAATGATATTCAAGCCTCATCAGCCGTGATTAGATGTCGTTTATTATAATTGATTGATTGTTTATTTGCTCTCTCATTAGACAGTTGAAAAGACGGATATATATATTTTTTAATTCCCTTGTTAATTGTACGGTAGTGAGTTGAAGTGCACATTTTTTAATGAGGGATTTAGTTTGGGTTGTAATTGTGAGACACGCCTTGATCATATGGATTCAAGATGTAAAACGTTGACCTGTCATCCGGTGTATTTAAACCTGGCTGTCAGACGGTGTATTTACCCCTGGCTGTCATCCGGTGTATTTAACCCTGGCTGTCATCCGGTGTATTTAAACCTGGCTGTCATCCGGTGTATTTAACCCTGGCTGTCATTCGGTGTATTTAAACCTGGCTGTCATTCGGTGTATTTAACCCTGGCTGTCATTCGGTGTATTTAAACCTGGCTGTCATCCGGTGTATTTAAACATGGCTGTCATCCGGTGTATTTAAACCTGGCTGTCATTCGGTGTATTTAAACCTGGCTGTCATCCGGTGTATTTAAACCTGGCTGTCATTCGGTGTATTTAAACCTGGCTGTCATCCGGTGTATTTAAACCTGGCTGTCATCCGGTGTATTTAAACCTGGCTGTCATCCGGTGTATTTAAACCTGGCTGTCATCCGGTGTATTTAAACCTGGCTGTCATTCGGTGTATTTAAACCTGGCTGTCATTCGGTGTATTTAAACCTGGCTGTCATCCGGTGTATTTAAACCTGGCTGTCATCCGGTGTATTTAAACCTGGCTGTCATCCGGTGTATTTAAACCTGGCTGTCATCCGGTGTATTTAAACCTGGTTGTCATCCGGTGTATTTAAACCTGGTTGTCATCCGGTGTATTTAAACCTGGTTGTCATTCGGTGTATTTAAACCTGGCTGTCATTCGGTGTATTTAACCCTGGCTGTCATCCGGTGTATTTACACCTGGCTGTCATCCGGTGTATTTAAACCTGGCTGTCATCCGGTGTATTTAAACCTGGCTGTCATCCCGTGTATTCACACCTGGCTGTCATCCGGTGTATTTAAACCTGGCTGTCATTCGGTGTATTTAAACCTGGCTGTCATCCGGTGTATTTAAACCTGGCTGTCATTCGGTGTATTTAAACCTGGCTGTCATCCGGTGTATTTAAACCTGGCTGTCATCCGGTGTATTTAAACCTGGCTGTCATCTGGTGTATTTAAACCTGGCTGTCATTCGGTGTATTGGAGATTAACAGGAAAGTTATTTACTGGTCTGTTGCATGTTTCTAAAATGAGTAATCTGTCGACAAAAACCAAAAAAATTAATCGCTGAAATCCACAGCACACCACTCGTTTATAAATCTGTTTAACCTGTTGGGGATGGGGGCGCTGTTTAGACTATTTATGCTAATGTGGCTAATTTTTTAAACGGCTTCCCACAAAATCCTTGATCGTACAATATGCATATTATTATTATTATTGGATAGAAAACAGTCTATAGTTTCTATAGGAGTTGAAATTTTGTCTCTAAGTGGAACAGAGCCCATTCTACAGCAATTTCCCTGACATGGAGTCAGATTTGAGAAATGTTGGCCACTTTTCTGAAGTCAGTTAAAAGGGCACTGTCGTTGCTATGACTATACGGACACTTCTTACGTCTTCCCCTGGATGCCTTTACGTAATGACGATTCCAACGGGCTCGATTGCTCGTTCACAGGCCCTACAAATGAAAAAAACCTTTAGCTAGCAAGTCTTTTCTTGCTGCGTAACGCGCGTGGAAGACACCGACCCTCTCCTGTTCCAAGCGTTAGTTTAGCCTGTTATATTTCTCCGGTCATCTTTTCACTCGTTATAGGAGTTACAAACATCATAAAGTAGTTAATTTAAAGCGTTTTATAGCAATTTATATCCGTTTAGTGCGATTTTGGGACATTTATTTTTGCAACGATGTGAAAAGTTGGGCACGCTTTTCAGTTCATCCCGAACGTAGTTGACATTTCCACATGGCAAGAGGACAGCTTTCCACCAAAAGACGATTTCTCCCAAGAAAGGATCCTTTGCCCAAGATACTGATGGAAGAACAGCTCAAGGTAGGACATTTTTATTATGATAAATCGTGTTTCTGTCGAAACATTTTAGTGGCTTAGGACGCCATGTTTTTTGACGTAGCTTCGCTTGGCGCAAACTGTATTGAAAAGTAAGGATAAATTAAAAAATGTAATAACGCAATTGTATTAAGAATTAAATTGTCTATCAATCCCTGTCCACCCTATATTTTTTAGTCACGTTTATGAGTATTTATGTATAAGAGTAGATCACTGTCTAAGTGGCGCAAGGACAAATTCTGACCAGCTGAGTTACATTTCACATTGTCTAACCATGATTTTGGTGGCTAAATATAAACATTTTCGATCAAACTGTATATGCATGTTGTAATGTGATGTTACAGGAGTGTCATCGGAAGAATTCTGAGAAGGTTAGTGAAAAAATTAATATCTTTTGGCGATGTTGACTTTTATCGCTCACTTTGGCTAGAATCAATGCTGGGCTGCTAATTGCTATGTGCTAAGCTAATATAACGATTTATTGTGTTTTCGCTGTAAGACACTTAGAAAATCTGAAATATTGTCTGTATTCACAGGATCTGTGTCTTTCGATTCGTGTATGCTGTGTATTTTTACGAAATGTTTGATGATTAGTAGTTAGGTAAACACGTTGCTCATTGTAATTATTCTAGTCCATTTGTGATGGTGGGTGCAATTGTAAACTATGCCATCTACCTGAAATATGCACTTTTTTCTAACAAAACCTATCCCATACCATAAATATGTTATCAGACTGTCATCTAATGAGTTTTTTTGTTGGTTAGGGGCTATAAATATCTTAGTTTAGCCGAATTGGTGATGGCTACTGGTGTTGGTGGACAAATAAAAGATGGTGGATTATGCTAATGTGTTTTTAGGTAATAGATGTACATCTTTACATATTGTGTCTTCCCTGTAAAACATTTTAAAAATCGGAAATGTTGACTGGATTCACAAGATCTGTGTCTTTCATTAGCTGTATTGGACTTTAATGTGTGAAAGTTAAATATTTTAAAAATATATTTTTTTTGAATTTCGCGGCACTGGTTTTTCAGTGGGGGGGGGGGGGGGTGTGCCGCTAGCGCCACGCTGATCCTAGAC